>NW_016690536.1:54717-58237 GCF_001604755.1 Lepidothrix coronata | reverse complement strand
CGAGAGAGAGAGAGCAGCGCCATTCCCGCCGGCCGATCCCGCCGGCCGATCCCGCTCGGCGGCAGCATCCCGACCTCTGGAAGCCGTCCCAGCTCACCTTGGCTGAGAACACCCACCCGAAAAGGGCTGGAAAAACTCCCACAGCCCCGGGGGCTGGGTGACCTCCCTGCATCCCAAGTTCTCATTCCCTTGTTCGGGGCCGGCCAAAGGCCGAGCAGCTGCGAAAAGGTCGAAAAAAAAGTCACTCCTTCCCCCCCGGGGGAACTCGCTAATGAGGTGATGAAGGGCTCTTGTTTTTCCACAGCAGATGTTCTCTGGGAGCCTTTTTTTTGGCAGCCAAAGAGTCGCTGAAGTTTCCCAGATCCCAGGGACAGGGAGGTTAAAGGCAGGAAGGCTCCTGGAGGGGGATTCTCCTCCAGAAAAGGGTGGAATCTCAGCTGGTTTTGCCCCAAAACGCTGCAAGATCCATTTGTTGTCCCTTAGGGGGTGTTTCCAGGCCTATTTGTTGCCTCGCTGGAGGTGACAACTTCCCAGGTTCTGATCCCTGCCCCTTTAGGATGAGCGGGATGGACTCCAGAGCTGGGAGTTGTCACCACAGCACAAATCCCGATTAAACCCCAAACTCCCTCTCCCAGGGAGAGCCCTCTTCCCGGGCTCAGAGGCACTGCTGGGAGGGGGAACATTCCTTAAATTGTGCCTCAAAAAAAGGCTGCAAACCATCCCAAGGCCTGGAGCCTCCTCTTGCCCGACGCTCCAGGTGAAGTCTCGGCGAGTTCCTGCCCCGACCTCGGAGCTGGGATGGCAAATTCCAGGAGCTGAGGAGAGTGAGACACATCCCTATATTCCCACAAGCCCCCTGGGAGCTCTGGAGCTGAGTTATCCCACGTGGTCAGAGCACGAGGAAGGACGGAACAATTCGATTATTCCCAGCTTGAAGTTCCACCGAGCTGGGTTTTCTTTCCCTTCCGTCCGCCCTTTCCCTCCTTTCATTCCCAAACAACAGGCTCCAGGAGGCTCCTGCACACCAGGGCCTGAATTAATAATGTGCTAAGAAAATAAAGACAGTTCAGCAGCCTTTAAATCAAGGGGCTTTAAAGGGTTGGAACAAATCACACCGCTCCGTGTGCCGGGTTTTTGGGGCAGGCAGGAATTTAAATCCTCCAGCGATTTATTGCTGGTGACAAAATTCCTTTCGGGAAGAGCCGCTCCTGGGATGCTTCTCTTTATCTGTGGGCTCCCTGGGAGCAGATTAATGTGTTGCCAAGGGAAGGTGGCCACAAGGATTTGTGTCCCGGGGTCTCCGTGTCACCCGGGCCCGCAGAAATATCCGTGGGTTTTCCTGGATGCTGCTTCCCTGGGCTCGTGCTGTGGGGCTGGGCTTGGCACAGCCACTTCCAGAGGCAGCAGTGGAGGGGGAAGGTGGGACAAGGACAAGGAATCTCCTGGTGGGGATCCAAGAAGGTGTTTGGGGGCTCTGACAGCAAATCCTGGCCTTGCCTGGCCAGTGGGAGCAAAGGCCTGGATGGATCCTGCTGGATGTCACCATTCCCGTGTCCCCCGGTGCTCTTTGTCCCTCTGCAGAGATTCCAGGAGGGACTGACTGGGGGGACAGCCTCGTGTTGGCTCTTCCTTGCTCCCATCAGGAACCCACCCTGGCTCGTCCAGGAAACGTCTGCTTTTGGTGGAAATCCGTAGGAATTGGGTTTGGAGGTTGATTTTCCGCAGCCAGGGGGGTGTTCCCTCTCCGAGGGTCTCGCTGCAGCTCCGGGTTCTTGTCTGAGGAGACCTCAGGAATCTTCACTCCTTATTTTTGTTCCTCTTTCCTGGCCCCCTGGAATTGTTGCTCCAGGACCTCTTTGCCCTTCCCATCCTCCCCTGGAGCCATCCCAGCTTCTCATCTTCCATCCAGTGCTCCCATCCCAGCCCCAGCCAGGGGGGAGCCCTTGGCAGGAGAACCTCTGGAAGGGGCTGCAGGGACATTTGGGGACAGTTGGCTGGACCTGGATCCAAGGGGACCCCCGAGGGCACACCCCCTGTGCCCACCCTGTGCCCACCCTGCCGCCCTTCCTGACTCAGCAGCTCGACAGGGAGGGAAGAAAGGGAGTTAATTTGTTCCTGAAGTAATTAATTGATCCTGTCAGAGGCAAGGGATAATTCCATGGCTGTGTGATCCCAGCAGGAAGATCCTTCTTGTCCCCTGACAAGGCAGCTTTGATGGAGCCACTGCACTGACACTGCTGGAGTCGTGAAAGGGACATTCCACCGTGGCTCATCCAGGAAAAGGCTGCTTTTGATGAAAATCCACAGGAATTGGGTTTGGAGGTTGATTTTCCACAGCCAGGGGGGTGTTCCCTCTCCGAAGGTCTCGCTGCAGCTCCGGGTTCTTGTCTGAGGAGACCTCAGGAATCTTCACCCCAGCACTCCAGGTTTCTTCCTTATTTTTGTTCCTCTTTCCTGGCCCCCTGGAATTGTTGCTCCTGGACCTCTTTGCCCTTCCCATCCTCCCCTGGAGCCATCCCAGCTTCTCATCTTCCGTCCAGTGCTCCCATCCCAGCCCCAGCCAGGGGGAGCCCTTGGCAGGAGAACCTCTGGAAGGGGCTGCAGGGACATTTGGGGACAGTTGGCTGGACCTGGATCCGAGGGGACCCCCCGAGGGCACACCCCCTGTGCCCACCCTGTGCCCACCCTGCCACCCTTCCTGACTCAGCAGCTCAGCAGGGAGGGAAGAAAGGGAGTTAATTTGTTCCTGCCGGGTGACTTTGAAGTAATTAATTGATCCAAGGGATAATTCCATGGCCGTGTAATCCCAGCAGGACGATCCTTCTTGTCCCCTGACAAGGCAGCTTTGATGGAGCCACTGCACTGACACTGCTGGAGTCGGGAAAAGGACATTCCAGTTAATGATTCCCGCTAATTAGAGCACAGCAGACGTGCTCCAGGGTGTTCCAGCCTCATTCCCTGTGGGAATGACGGGCACAGGGGCGGGAAGGGGCCCTGGAGAGCTGGTGGGGACAGATCTGGAATGAGAAGGTGATGCCTTGAGGAGGGGGGGAGGAGGGAACCAAACACCTCTCAGAGCTGTGGAATCGTGGAATGGTTTGGGTTGGAAGGGATCAAAATGATCATGGAATTCCAACCCTTTCCTGGGAGAGGGTGGGGAGGGCCAGGGATGGAATTCCCAGAGAAGCTGTGGCTGCCCCATCCCTGGGAGTGTCCAAAGCCTGGTTGGAGCACCCTGGGATAGTGGGAGGTGTCCCTGCCCGTGGCAGGGGGTGGCACTGGACGTGATTTCAAGTCCCTTCCACCCCAAACCATTCCGGAATTCTGGGATCCTCCCCTCCAACGCTCCTGAACGAGGAACATCCGTGAGGAGACAGAACCCGCTGGCACAGGGCCCATCCCACCCCGGGGCCTGGTGCCCCCTCCTGCCACCCCCCCAGTGCCACTGCTCTCCCAGGAACCTTCATCCCTCTCCCAGGAACCTTCATCCCTCTCCCAGGAATCTTCATCCCTCTCCCAG
>NW_016690536.1:48586-52044 GCF_001604755.1 Lepidothrix coronata | reverse complement strand
GAAAAGTGGGAGAATCTTAAAAGAAGGAATCTAAAAAGAAGGAATTTTTAAAGAAGGAATCTAAAAAGAGGGGATCTAAAAGGCAGAAATTTAAAAAGAAGGAATCTAAAGAGAGAGGACCTTAAAAGAAGGAATCTAAAAAGAAGGGATCTTAAAAGATAAATATATATATATAATACATACATATATAATACATACACAAATAAATATATATAATAAACATATAATATATATAATGTATAAACATTTATAATATAAAAATAAATATAACAAATAATATATAATATATAATACACAAATTTATATATTATATAAAAATATATAAATATATAATAAGTATATAAATATAATATATATAATTTATATATAAATATATAAATAAATATCTATAACACAGGCACAAATAAATATATATAATAAATATATATTATATATTAAAAATATATATAAATAAATATATAATACATCTAAATAAATATAAATCTATAAAATACAGACACAAATAAATATATAATATTACATATTATATATAAATATCTAATATATATAAATATATAACTGAATATGTAATACAGGCACAGATAAATATATATAATAAATATATGTATAATAAATATTTATAATTATATATATATAAATATCTATAATGCAAGCACAGTCCCTTCTCCAAACACCCAAATCCACCCTCTCAACCCCCCCGTGTGTGTCCCAAACACCCCCCAAACCCTCCCTGCCAACCACCCCCGCCATCCAACGCCAAAAAAGCTTGGAAAAGGGAAACAAGGAACACAACCAGACCTTCTCCTCTCTGTTTATTCGCCTTTAATTCGCTTTTTTCCGTGCTTTTATTACCCATTAAACAAACGTGGGGCACTTTTTTCCCCTCAGCACAAATCCGGGGAGAAACCTCCGAGAAATCGGCCTAAAAAAAAAAAACCCAAAACACTCGAAATGTTCGTGCTTTGTGCCCAAACCCCCCAGAAACGCTGAGTAATCCTGCCGGGCCGCTCGGTAACCATTATTTTTAATTAGCAATTAAAGGAGGCGGTAATTTCTCGCATTCAGCCGCTTAATGGGACTCCAAACAACGCCGCTGCAAATCAGGTCTTTAGCATTTAATTACCGGGCTCTGCCATGAATTATGGAACAAGTGGGCAAATGAGCTGCTCCAAAGGAACCCGTGGCGGCAAATTAAAGGGATTTGGGAATTCTCGCTTTTGTTTGGGTTTGTCGCGGTGCCGCCACGGCGCGGGGAGCGGCGTCCGGGGTGGTTTTGGGGATGAGGGAGGTGAAAATAAAATCAAATTTCCCCGAAAATAAAATCAAATAAACACACAAGGGTTGGGGTGTCCAGCCCGGCCTGGCGTGGAATTATGGAGTGGGTTGGGTTTGGAGGGATCTTAGAGATCATCCCATTCCAAACCCTGCCATGGGCAGGGACACTTCCCACTATCCCAGGTGGCTCCAACCTGGCCTTGGACACTTCCTGGGATGGGGCAGCCACAGCTTCTCTGGGAATTACTTCCTCACCCTCACAGCCAAGAATTCCTTCCCAATATCCCACCTAATTTCCCCCTTTTTCACTTTGAAGCCATTCCCTGTGTCCTGTCCCTCCAGCCCTTGTCCCAAATCCCTCTCCAGCTCTCCTGGAGCCCCTTTAGCCACTGGAAGGGGCTCTCAGGTCTCCCTGGAGCCTTCCCTTCTCCTTGGACACTCCCAGGGCTGGGACAGCCACAGCTTCTCTGGGAATTCCATCCCAGCCCCTCCTCACCCTCACGACCAACAATTCTTTCCCAATATCCCACCTAAACTCCCCCTTTTTCACTTTGAAGCCATTCCCTGTGTCCTGTCCCTCCATCCTTCATCCCAATCCCTCTCCAGCTCTCCTGGAGCCCCTTTAGCCACTGGAAGGGACTCTGAGGTCTCTCCAGAGCCTTCCCTTCTCCAGGTGAACCCCCCCAGCTCTCCCAGTCTCTCCAGAGCCCTCGGAGCATCTCCATGTTTTCCTCCGGACTCGCTCCAGCAGCTCCACGTCCTTCTGATGTTGGATCCCGGAGCTGGAGGTGTCACCTGAGGTGGGATCTCACCTGAGCAGGGCAGAGGGGCAGAACCCCCTCCTTTCCCTGCTGCTCCCACCCTGCAGCACCAAGAAACCCACCCCGAGCTGCCCTTGACCCGCTCCAGGAAGGTTTTCCCCAAAGAACATTCCCGGAATTGCGGAAAGATCCCTAAAAACCGCCTGGAAACGAGTCCAGGGAAGCTCAGAACAACCTGCTCTGTTAAAAGGCAGCTGGAGGGGATTCTCCCAACTCTCCCTCTTTGCCAATCTGCATCTCACTCAACCCAAACCTCGTTAGCTCCCAATTAATCCCAGCTCCTCTCCTCCCGTCCCGGAACGATCAATCCCTTCCGAACGGATTTATGGCTTGGAAAGGCTTCACTCCCTTCCCCTGCTAATCAAATTCATCTTCTGTCAGCAGAATCCTGGGCTTCTGAACTCTCTCAAGCCCTCCAGCCGGGGGCGGGGGGGGGGGAGAATTTTGGGATCTCCCGGGGGCTCCTGCGGAAAGACGGCGGAAGGACAAATCCCTGGATGGATTCTGCCAAGGATTCCTGCTCCCACACCCTTCTCCAGTGCTTCCAGCCTCAGGGCATGTTTCCCAGCTCTGGTGGGGTGTTGGACAGCACAAGGAGAAGGTAAAAACGGACACAGGAGATTCCCATCCCACCTGATCCCCAAACCTCATTAGCTCCCAATTAATCCCAGCTCCTCTCCTCCCGTCCCGGAATAATCGATCCCTTCATAAGGGATTTATGGCTTGGAAAGGCTTCACTCCCTTCCCCTGCTAATCAAATTCAGCTTCTTCTGTCAGCAGAATCCTGGGCCTTCTGAACTCTCTCTCAAGCCCTGCTGCTTTTCTCCAGCAGGGAGGGAGGAATTTTGGGAGCTCCTGCGGAAAGACGGCGGAAGGACAAACCCCTGGATGGATTCTGCCAAGGATTCCTGCTCCCACAGCCTTCTCCAGTGCTTCCAGCCTCAGGGCATGTTTCCCAGCCCTGGTGGGGTGTTGGACGGCACAAGGAGAAGGTAAAAATTGATGAAGGAGATTCCCATCGTGCCCAATCCCACCACATTCCATCCTGGTGCTGGAAGGACGGTCAGTTCTGCTCCGGCTGGGAGGGAGCCAGGCAGGGCTGGATGCACCACCCTGAGCAAGAGACAAATCCTCCTGAGATCAGGCCCAGGGGATGAGCTGGAGCCTGGCACTGCCCCTTTGGGGGCTGAAATGGGATCCTGCCCTTTGGTCACAACAACCCCTGGCAGCTCCAGGCTGGGACAGAGGGGCTGGAGAGCAGCCAGGCAGGAAGGGAGCTGGGAGTGGGGATGGACAGGGAGCTGAACAGGAGCCAGAGTGTGCCCAGGGGGACAAGAAGGCCAATGGATCCTGGCCTGGCTC
>NW_016690536.1:41844-47348 GCF_001604755.1 Lepidothrix coronata | reverse complement strand
GAAACCCTCTGGAATTCAGCCCCTCCACCCCCCCAGCCCAGAGGCAAATGGAAGCAGGAGAAGGAGGAGAGGAGGGAATCCCTGCTGGATTGTCCCAGCCTTTCCCCTGGGAATGTTTTAACCTGGATAAAACCCCTCCCGGTTTTTTCCAGCAGGTGGGTGACGTTGCAGGAGCAAACTGGAGACCTGGGGAGCTGCTCCTCCTCCTCTTCCTCCTCTTCCTCCTCCTCCTCCCCCCTCTCCACATCCAAACCTCTCCCTCGGCCGAGCTGAGCCACTGAAAACGCGGATCGATTCCAGGGCTGGGGCTGCAGCTCCCGGGAATCGATGCCCTTCCCATGCTGAGCACTCCAAGGGATGTTATCTCCCATTTCTGATTCCCTCAGGGATCAAATCTCCTGCCACAGTTCCCGGAATCCGAACCATTCCCGGAGCCCAACCCGCACATCCACAAACCAGGCAGGCAGGGAAAGGAACTGGGAGCTACTGGTGGATCCTCTGGAGCCTCCCCAGATCCAGAGGCTGCTCCAGGGATGTGCTGGGGGTGGACACAGCTGGGAGAAGAACGGGATTAGGGAAGCCAGGAATGGCACAGAGCCAGCAGTGCCCTGGATCCCAGCGGATCCCAATGATCCAGCACCATGTTCCCACTCCAGCTGAGGCTTCTCCAGGGCAGGAGGACACGGCCAGGGATGAGCCTGGGCTGGAATGGGATCAGGGACACGAACAGGACAGTGGGAGGGAAGGAGCATCCTCAGATCCAGGTCCCAAATCCTTCCACCCACTCCTGGAACACTACCCCTTCCTAAATCCCCTGTGCCAGATCCAGACCCCAAATCCTGCAACACTTCCCCTTCCCACGCCTGCTATGCCAGATCCAGACCCAAATCCTGGAACACTTCCCACACTCCCTGTGCCAAATCAAGACCCCCAATCCCAGAACACTTCCCACACCTCCTGTGCCACAACCAGACCCCAAATCCTTCCACCTCCAGAACACTTCCCCTTCCCACGCCTGCTATGCCAGATCCAGACCCAAATCCTGGAACACTTCCCACACTCCCTGTGCCAAATCAAGACCCCCAATCCCAGAACACTTCCCACACCTCCTGTGCCACAACCAGACCCCAAATCCTTCCACCTCCAGAACACTTCCCTTTCCTAAATCCCCCATACCAGATCCAAACCCAAATCCTGGAACACTTCCCACACCCCCTGTGCCAGATCCAGACTCAAATCCCAGAACACATCCCACCCCCCATGCCAGCCTGGCTCTGGGTGTGTGGGGCAGGACCCCCGGGCAGGACAGACAGCCAGGACAGCCGGGACATCCAGGACATCCAGGACAGTCTGTCTGCCAACCCTCCTTCCCTCTGGAATTCGGTGTCCCCTCCATCCCCCCCCCCCGGGGCTGCGGCTCCTTTGGAAGCCGCCAATGCCGGCGCCGTGCCCGGGATCGGCTGTGCCAGGGCAGAGCTGCTCCTGCCCGTGCTCCCCCCGTGCCAGGACACTTTGTGCCACCTCCCTGCCAAGCGCTTCCCATCTGATCTCTGCCTGATTCGCTTCCCTGCCGTGCGCCGGCGGGGAGACGCCTCTCCAGGCTCGTTCCTGGAAGCATGTTGGGATGGATCCCGGTCTGGCTCTGGCCAGACTGCTCTTACTGGAAGTGAGAATCACAGCCCGGGCACACGCGGTGCCTGCCCAGGGCCCTGGCACCTCCAGGAGTTCCCCTGGGGACGAGGGTTCGTCCCTTGGGATGAGCCGAGCTCTGCTCTCGGAGGGGGTGGTGCCGACCCCACACGGCTCCCACGGGATTTACTCCAACCCCACCCCCAAATTCAGGCTCTTGGGAAGCTCTGCTGGTGCCTGGGGAACATCCCGTGTGCTCCCGAGTCGGGATGAGGAGGATCTCCCGGATGGAGCAGCTCCCTGCTCCGTGGGATCCAGCAGAGCCCCTCCTTTGCAGGCAGAGCATCCCTGACCCCTCATCCCCCTCCTGGGAACGCATCCAGCCCTGGAGCACATCCTGATTTCTGCTGGAGAAGTGCCCGACGGAGAAACCAGGGAGCAGGGAGCGTCCAGGTTCATCCCGGGTTCATCCCAGGCGTCCCCCCATCCCTCAATCCACGGCCAGCTGAGGGGGGGAAGGAGCTCTGGGGCACCTGGTGCATTCCCAGCATCCCTGGATCTCTGGATCCCGGCGTGGGGAGCCAGGAGGCTGCTCCAGGCGGAGGGCAGGGATGGGGGAGGGAAAGGGGTGTTATAAAACACGAGACCTTGGAACAGGCGTGGAAAGTTGGCGGGCACCACTCGCCCTTCCAAGGGCCTTAATCCCCTCGTTAGCACAGGCCGTTAGCACAGCAATTAAGGACAAAATCCCGGCCCTGCAATGCAGGTCTGCGCCGGCAGGACATCCTGGGAATTCGGGCACTTCCCCAGGAACTCCGGGCTCAGGAGCGTTTCCCACCTTGGGCAGCTCCACGGGGCTCATTTCCAGGGGGCAGGGGAATGTTTTCCTAGGAGGAAGGACTGGCTGGATGTCACCGAGCACGGACAGATGGGAGCGGGCAAAAGCCACTCCAGGAGCTGGGGTGAGGTCCCTGCTGCAAAGCTTGGGAAGTGGCAGCACGAGGCAGCTCCAGGAGCCACATCCAGGCTGGAAGGGCCAATGGATGGAGTTCCCAGCAGCTCCAGGAGCCACATCCAGGCTGGAAGGGCTCATGGACGCAGCAGATGCCGCTGTCCAGGCACAGACAGACCCTGGTCCTGCCCCAGGAGCTGCTCTGGCCCAGCAGCACAACCAGAGGGACCTCGGGACAGCAGAGGGACCAAATCCCGGGAGCAGAGCCGGGATCTGGGATTTCAGGGATGCTGATCCCTGGGGTGTGGATGTTCCAGACCCACATTATGGGTCACCCTTGGGGTCACCACAGCTCTGTACCCTGCAGATGTCACCTCCCCTGCCACCTCCAGCCTCCCAGCTCCTCTCCAGCTCCCCGTTCTCCACCCTGGAGCAGCCCCCGCCCATCCAGCACATCCCTCTTCCCCCATCCTTTCATCCTGACTCAGACAGCACTTCCCCCATCCTTTCATCCCGACTCAAACCCCTGCACTCAGGGCCGCAGAGAACCAGCCTAATGGCCATTAAGTTCCCCTCCAGAATATCAGATTCAGCTCCATCAATTTTCCTGCCTGGAGAGAACATTTTGCGGCGGAACCCGAGCGGCTCCGACAGCCCTGACGGCGCTTCCTTCCTTCCCCGGGAGCAGCTGCTCCCAAAAAAAAAAAAAACAAACCACGGCTCGGGATTTACTGACAGTTGGCAGCTCCAGACAGTTCAGAGCCACGAGCCAGAGGATGTCACCAGCTCCTGTCACCCGTGGCAGGGAGGGAGGAGAGCAGGGAGCCGATAAAAAAAACAAACCCGCGGCTGCCGCTCCAACCCTCCGGCTTTTTTCCGGCGCCCGCCCCCGACCTGCTGGTGCTCCAGCCCTGCCCTGCCTGGTCGCCGGTGCCAGTCCCTGCTGGGCACTGGGAATGTTGCCCCGGTGACGCTGCGGCAGGGCCGGGCTGCGGGGAAACAGGGAGCAGATTTCCCTGGCAGCGGGAGCTGCGACACTGCCCGGCCGGTGCCACCCGCAACAGGTGGGTGGTGGCATGTTGGGGACAGCAGGTCCTGCTGCCAGGCTGGGAGCGGGCAGGGAGCGTGGCTGCGGGCCCCCAGAGCAGGCCAGAGTCAGGGAATTATGGAATTGTTCAGCCTGGAAAAGGTTCTCTGAGATGGAGCCCGGCCGCTCCCCCAGCGCTGCCAAGGCCACGTCCCCAAGTGCCACATCCACGGGGATTTTAAATCCCTCCAGGGATGGGGACTCCACCCCTGCCCTGGGCGGCTGTGCCAGTGCCTGACCACCCTTTCCATGAAAAAATTTTCCCTGATATCCAGCCTTAACCTCTCCGAGGCCATCTCCTCTTGTCCCATGGCTCCTTCCCGGGGGGCCCTGCGGGTTGGATGTTCCACCCCTGCAGGTTGGAGGGATGATTCCAGGTCTCTCCCTTCCCCTCCCGGGCACTGGAGCCGTGGGGAGCCACCCTGAACACATTCCCAAGCAGCCTCCCGGGGCTTCTCAGGGAAAAACACGGGGATCTGGGCGTTTACTGCCTGCCAGGAGCAGGCTGGGGCTGCGCTTCCAGAGTCACCAGGGCAGGGATGCTTCCCACCCATCCCTTCGCCAGGAAAACCATCCCCACCGCCCGTCCCACACCCAGCCCTGCCCAGGCACCGCCAGAGCCACCCCGGAGCAACCCCTGGAGCAGATTTATGGAGCGTAACAACAGCCGGGAGAAAGCAGGAATGGCAGGATGGGAACCCAGCGCCGGGAAGCCCCAAATCACCGCCAAACCCACGCCCGGCGCTGCCGGAGCTCGATCTCATGTTGGACACGAGGCTCTGCACCAAAAACTGCCTCCGGCAAGCCCAGACTTCCCGAATTCCCTCCGCCACGGCCGGGGCTCGCTGACACTCCCAGGGAGCTCCCAACTCTTCCCGAGGGGGCTGGGAGTGAATTCCCACCGGCTCCTGCGTGGGGCGGCTCCGCGGCTCATCCCGTTATCCCGGGGCTCATCCCGTTATCCCGGGGCTCCGTGGGATCCGCCCGGCTCCCGCCCAGCCCCCCACGGCTCCAGGAGGGACGAGGCGGCTCCGTTTCATCCCAAACTTTCCCTCAGCCGCCCCTCCTTCCCGTTTCCCGGAGCCAGGGGCGGGCACCCCCAAAGCCCCTCAGCGCTCGGGGTCTCCAGGAAGAATTCCCAAACCAGCAGCTTTGCAGCAGCTGCAGGAATTCCGTGTTTCCTCCTTCTTCCCCAAAACGCCCATCCCACGGTTGTTTTGATTTTTGTTTTTTTTAATCTAACAGCGATATTTCGGCCCCAAATCCCTTTTTTTTTCTCTCCTCTCCCCCCGCGAGCTGTCAGGGGAACAGGGCGGGGAACCCACCGCACCCCTCCGGACCCCCCGGCCCCGCAGGGGGGTGGCTTTGGGGGCTCCGGCAGCGATTTGTGTCCTCCCCCCGCCACCAAACTTTGCCGGGAGCCCCCTCGATGCCCTCCCGGTGCCCTCCCGGTGCCCCCCGGACTCACCTGCGCTCCGGGCGGCGGGCGGGGGCCGCGCCCGCCCCGCCACTCCCCGCGCCCATCCGGACCGGCCCCGCTCCTGTTCCCGGTCCCGATCCCAATCCTGATCCCGATCCCGGTGCCTCCCCAGCGCAGCCTTTTTTCCCCCCCGGCCGCGGGAGCGGAGCCGCCGCTTGCGGGGCCGGGGTTTGAATTCCTCCGAGCGGCCCTGATTGGGCTGCGGGAGGTGGGGACGGGATTTTGGGAGGGGGCGGAGTGTTGGGATACGGGGTGGAGGGATGCGGGATGCGATGGAAGGATGAGGGGGATGGAGAGATGGAGGGATGCGGGGGATGGAGGGATCAGGGATGCGGGGGATGGAGAGATGGAGGGAT
>NW_016690536.1:34995-41247 GCF_001604755.1 Lepidothrix coronata | reverse complement strand
GGGATGGGGTACCATGGGGGTACAAGGGGATGCAGAGGGTGTGATGCCCTCTGGGAATTTTAGGGATGCAGGTGGGTGTGGTACTCTGGGGGTACAATGGGATGCAGATAATGGGGTGCCCTGGGGGAAATTTAGGGATGCAGGGGGATGCAGAGGGTGTGAGCCTTCCCTTCTCCAATGAACCCTCCCAGCCTGGCTCCATCCCACGTGGAATCATTTAGGTTGGGAATGGGAAGAGGTGCCACGTGGCCCTTGGAGCAGGGATCGGCTCTGCCAGGGTTCTCTCCCCCCGCTATTAACTGGCTTCAAATTAGCTCGCTCTGGTAATTAGCCCTTGCTCTGGGCACAGCCCGAGTCATCCAGACATTTAAAAAAAAAAAAAAGGGGGAAAAAAAAAAAAAGCCTGGAAAAGTGTTGCCGCGCGCGCGGCTTCGGCGTCTCCATGGCAACGGGAGAGCGCGGCCAAGGACGCGAGACATTCCCGGGAAAAACGGGACGTGATGGTGCCAAGGGAGACCGCGGGGCTCGTCCTCCCTCGGGGCAGAGCCGCATCCCAACCCTCGGGATGAGAGACGGAGGGAGAGAGCCCATGGAAGGGAAGGGAGACACGGATCCAGCCGCCGGATTCCCGTTTTCCAGGGAAACCGGAGCTCCGGGGAGGGGGGGTTTGGATCTCGCATCTTTTCCCAGAGCAAATTCCCGGCGTGGTGTGGGGGGGAAGGATTCCATCCAAATCCCGGCGGGTTTTCAGTGGAAAACACCCCCCCTGCATCCCTAAAATTCCCAGAGGGTATCACATCCCCTGCATCCCTAAAATTCCCAGAGNGTATCACATCCCCTGCATCCCTAAAATTCCCAGAGGGTATCACATCCCCTGCATCCCCAGGGCACCACATTCCCTGTATCCCTAAATTTCCCCCACATCCCCTGCATCCCTAAAATTCCCCCAGGGTATCCCATCCCCTGCATCCCTAAATTTTCAGGAAAACGCTTCCCTGAAGTTAAAAAACGGGGGATGTTTTTGGAAGTTGTTCCTTTCCCCTGTTCCAAACGGATGGAAATCCCATCAAACAGCTCCAATCAGCAGCAGAAGGGAAAGGAATTCCAGCCGGTTTGGAGCATCCCAGGGAAAAGCAGGATTGACATCAAGGACAAAATAAAATCCAGGGATTCCTCTCCCTTCCTCTGCCCAGGGTTGTTTGGAAAACCAGAAATGACTCGGAAGTGGCTCGGCTTTGAAGGGATAATGGGAATGTGCTGGATCCTGCCTCCCTGGGGCATTCCCAGCCTCTTCCAGGGGCGTCCCTGGGAGCTTTCCCAAAGCTTTTTGTGTCCTGCTGCTGTGGGACCGAGGTTTGAGGTGTGTTCCAGGTGGGAATCCTGTTCCTCTGGAGCGGGAATGCCGTGTCAGGATGCTCCTCCTTTGGCCTCCCCACCCTTTGGATGTGGGGTTGGGAAGAGCAGAGTGCTTTTCCCTCTGGGAAGCTGGTTTTTTAAGGATGCTTTCCCTGTCTTCCGGGTGATTCCGCAGTTTCAGGGGCTCCAAGGGGAGCAGGAGCACCTTCCAAACCTTGGAATTCCCAGAGCTTGGCTACGTGGCTGTGAGGCACCATCCCAACCATCCCTAAAGCTTCACTTGGTGGGATCAGGGAATCATGGAATGGTTTGGGTTGGGAGGGGCCTTAAAGCTCATCCAGGTCCATCCCCTGCCATGGGACACCTCCCACTATCCCAGGTTGCTCCAACCTGGCCTTGGACACTTCCAGGGATGGGGCAGCCACAGCTTCTCTGGGAAATCCATCCCAGTCCCTCCTCATTCTCCCAGGGAGGAATTCCTTCCCAATATCCCATCTAACCCTCCCTCTGGCAGTGGGAAGCCATTCCCTGTGTCCTGTCCCTCCATCCCTTGTTCCAAGTCCCTCTCCAGCTCTCCTGGAGCCCCTTTAGGCCCTGGAAGGGGTTTAAGGAATCCTTGGAATCTTTTCTTCTCCAACCTGGCCTTGGACACTTCCAGGGATGGGGCAGCCACAGCTTCTCTGGGAATTCCATCCCAGCCCCTCCCCACCCTCACAGGGAGGAATTCCTTCCCAATATCCCACCTAAATTCCCCCTCTTTCACTCTGAAGCCATTCCCTGTGTCCTGTCCCTCCAGCCCTCATCCCAAATCCCTCTCCAGCTCTCCTGGAGCCCCTTTAGACCCTGGAGGGGGCTCTCAGGTCTCCCTGGAATCTTCTCTTCTCCAACCTGGCCTTGGACACTCCCAGGGATGGAGCAGCCACAGCTTCCCTGTGCCAGGAAGAGCCTCTCAAGGTGGAATTTCCTCCCTGTGCTTTCTGGGAAAACGTGGGTGGGCGTGTGTGGGGGGGAGAAAAACGTTCTTAAAGCATTTGCCCTAATTAAGCTTTTTTTTTTAAATATATATATTTGGAGGGACAGTCAGAGCCAGAAGAATCCACACATTCCCAATAACTCATCCCTCCAACGAGCCTGACTAAGCCCCAGGGAGAGCTCCCAGTGCTTGGAGCTCATCTAAAAAAGGAGGAAAATCATCCTGGAGTCATTCCCTGCCCCCAAAAAAAACATCTCAGGGGGTTTGGTTGATGATTTGAGCACCTGGAGGGGCAGCTGCTGCTCCGTGGAGCTGGAGCTGGAAACCAGCTCATCCAGAAAAACCCCTTCCCCCTCTAAGGAATCGTTCCTAAATGAGGGATTGGCACGGGAATTCCCTGGAGCTGGAGTTCCACAGGGAGAATTCCGCCTGCTGAGGGCTGGGAAGGAGCAATCCCCTCATTCCAGGAAGGCCAGGGAGGAGGAAATCCCTAAGGAATGACTTTGTGGGGCAGGAAGAGAGGAGCAAAGTGCATGGAGGGATCCCATCCCATTCCATCCCCATCCCATTCCATCCCCATCCCATTCCAGCCAAATTGGGCCAAAAACCGGGAAATGGCCAAAGAGGATCTTCAGGGAAAAGTTTGGGCTGTGAAGAGACTCAAAATGTTCAAATTCCAACAGAACAGCCCTGAGCACTTGGGGATAACAGGGGGGAAAGGTCCCTCCTTCCCAGTGGGAAATCTGATGGAATTTTGGCACGGTTTGGGTTGGGAGGGACCTTAAAGCTCCTCTCCTTCCACCCCAAAAACCTCAACCCCTTCCCCTGATTTCACTGCTCAGCCCCCCCCATTCCAGCCTCAAATCCCAAAGGATTTTGCCTCAGGCCCTTCTGTGCACATCCCACATTCCAGACTCCATTGAGTCACCAACTCCCCCTCCGGAGACCAAAACAGGGATGAGGAAAAAGAGGGAACCCCCCCGGGTTTAAAGGGAAAAACAGGTGGAGCCAGAGCTGGAAAACCCTTTTCTTCCCAGAGTTTGGAGGGGGGAAAACCAAGTCCCTGCATCCAGGTGGATCCCACGGTATCCAGGTGAATCCCACAGTATCCAGGTGGATCCCACAGTATCCAGGTGGATCCCACGGCATCCAGGGGATGAGGGGGAACAGGGAGACGCCTCCGGAATGTCAGAGCCGCTCCCGGAGCAGCTTCTGGCGCTGGAAAAGCGGTGAGTCACCATTCCCATGGCAACTCCGCTTCCCTTGGAGACATCCCGGGGTTGGGAGCCACCGGCGAGGACTGAGGAGTGCCCGGCACCTGGGAATCAGGGAATGGGAAAGGTGGGAACGAACCTCCGAGCCCACGGAGTCCAATCGTCCCCCAGCGCTGCCACGGCCACCCGTGTCCCCAGGGGCCACATCCACGGGTTTTTGGGGCACTTCCAGGGATGGGAACTCCACCCCTGCCCTGGGCAGCCCCTTCCAGAGCTTGACAACCCTTTCCACGAAGGAATTTTCCCTGATATCCATCCTGACCCTCCCCTGGCACAGCTTGGGGCCGTTCCCTCTCGTCCTGTCCCTTGTTCCCTGGGAGCAGAGCCCGAATTCCCCCGGCTCCAACCTCTTTCCAGGGAGTTGTGGAGAGGGAGAAGGTCCCCCCTGAGCCTCCTTTTCTCCAGGATGAGCCCCCCCAGCTCCCTCAGCTGCTCCAGCTCCATTCCCAGCTCCATTCCCTTCCTGGGATCCACAATCAGCTCCGAGTGCCCCAGGATCTCCCTCACTATTTTGGGATTTATCCAGGGGTGTAATCCCACGTCCAGGAAACCTTTGGACACTTCGAGGGCTGGGGCAGCCACAGCTTCTCTGGGAATTCCATCCCAGCCCCTCCCCACCCTCCCAGGGAGGAATTCCTTCCCAATATCCCATCTAACCCTCCCTCTGGCAGTGGGAAGCCATTCCCTGTGTCCTGTCCCTCCATCCCTTGTCCCAAATCCCTCTCCAGCTCTCCTGGAGCCCCTTTAGGCCCTGAAAGGGGTTTAAGGTCTCCTTGGAACCTTTTCTTCTCCAACCTGGCCTTGGACACTCCCAGGGCTGGGGCAGCCACAGCTTCTCTGGGAATTCCATTCCAGGGCCTCCCCACCCTCCCAGGGAACAATTCCTTCCCAATATCCCATCAAAGCCCATCCAGTTCCATCTCCTGCCATGGGCAGGGACACCTCCCACTATCCCAGGTTGGGATAGTGGGAATTGTCCCTGCCCATGGTGGGGGGGGGAAACAAGATGATCTTTAAGGTCCTTCCCGCCCAAATCATTCCATGATTCCCTGACAGGTCAAAGGATTTCTCAGGCACAGTCGGAAGGATTCGGGTCTGGAGTGGTTTCAAACCCCTTTGGGATGTCCCAAACCATCCTCCCCAAGGAATGTGCCTGAATCCAGCCCTTCCCAGAGCTGAGCTTTGGGCCCAGCTCCATCCAATTCCCCTCTTTGATCCCATGGAATAACAATTCCATGTCCCCTGAGCAGGAATCCACGAGCCAAGTGCCAGCCCTGGTGCTGAATCCCGGGATAACGACCCTCCCCCCTGGATCCTGGGCTCGGCTCAGCCTCTGCCCCTGGAATTTGGGTCATTAAATCCATCTCCTGGGGGATGTCAGTGGGAATTGGGGGTTGAAATTCTCGGGATAAACCTCAAATTGTGCATTCCCACCTGGATAGAGCAGCCAAGGCAGGTTTTCCTGCCGGGAACAGCCGAGCTGAGGGTTTAGAGGGAGGTGAAAGGAGGGAAGGTGGTCCATGGGATGCTCCAAAGGGAAGAGGAGAGCCCAGGAGCCACCAGCCCACGCCTGGGAAGCAGGACTGGAGCTCCCTGAATGCCCAAGGGTGTATTTGGAGCTGGATTCCCGGATCTTCCCCCATCTGGGAGTGAGGGCTCCACCAGTGAGTCCAGTTTTCCTGCTGGGATTCACCTCCTGGGAGACACGGAGAGCTCAGGTGAACCCCCCCCCTCCCAGATTTAGGTGTAGATCCGGATTCAGATCCCGGATTTTGGGTGGAGATGCTCCCTCAGGGACAGCTGGCACCGCTTCCCGGACCTGGCACGGATCCCTGCCCAAATCCATGGAAACCCTTCCATGCAGAGCTCCCTGAGGGTGCCCAGAGCTCCAGCTGTGTGTGGGCTGGCTCTGGGCAGACACTTCAGCAGCTCCTCTCCCTCCAGCAGATGCATCCCCGGATTTCACAGCTTGGGAAGAGCAGCAAAAACCAGCTGGAATCTTCGGGAGGGTGCCAGGGCCGAGCTGGGAAGTGCAAAACAACTTCCCGGCCTTTTAGCAGCTGCCTCACACATCCCTCTTGGAGCCCTTCCCATTCCTCTGACATTCCACCTGCTCCCTCACTTTCCCATTCCTCACTCCACCTGTTCCTCACCTTCCCATTCCTGACACTCCACTTGCTCCATCCTCACCTTCCCACTCCTGACACTCCATCTACTCCCTCCTCACCTCTCCCACTCCTCTGACCCTCCATCTCTTCCTCACCTTCCCATTCCTTACACTCCATTTGGTCCCTCACCTTCCCACTCCTGACATTCCACCTGTTCCCTCCTCTCTTTCCCATTCCTCTCACATTCCACCTGCTCCCTCTTCACTTTCCCACTCCTGACATTTCACCTGCTCCCTCTTCACCTTCCCATTCCTAACACTCCTCTTGCTCCCTCACCTTCCCAATCCTGACATTCCATCTCCTTCTCACCTTCCCACTCCTGACACTCCATCTGCTCCTCCTCACCTTCCCACTCCTCTGCCATTCCACCTGTTCCCTCTTCATCTTCCCATTCCTGACATTCTTCCTGCTCCCTCACTTTCCCACTCCTGACATTCCACCTGCTCCTTCTCACCTTCCCATTCCTCTGACCACCTTCCCA
>NW_016690536.1:33274-34896 GCF_001604755.1 Lepidothrix coronata | reverse complement strand
AATCCTGGCATTCCACCTGTTCCCTCCTCACCTTCCCACTCCTGACATTCCACCTGCTCCCTCACTTTCCCATTCCTCACTTCATCTGTTCCTCACCTTCACATTCCTCTCACATTCCACCTGCTCTCTCTTCACCTTCCCATTCCTGACACTTCCTGCTCCCTCACTTTCCCACTCCTCTGACATTCCACCCCCTCCTTCACTTCCTCACTCCTGACACTCCATCTCCTCCTCACCTTCCCATTCCTTACACTCCATCTGTTCCTCACCTTCCCACTCCTCACTCCACTGCTCCTCCTCACCTTCCCACTCCTCTGCCATTCCACCTGTTCCCTCTTCATCTTCCCATTCCTGACATTCTTCCTGCTCTCTCACTTTCCTACTCCTGACATTCCACCTGCTCCTTCTCACCTTCACATTCCTCTCACATTCCACCTGCTCTCTCTTCACCTTCCCATTCCTGACACTCTTCCTGCTCCTCCTCACCTTCCCACTCCTCTGACATTCCATCTCCTCCATCACTTCTCCACTCCTGACACTCCATCTCCTCCTCACTTTCCCACTCCTGACACTCCACCTGCTCCTCCTCACCTTCCCACTCCTCTGCCATTCCACCTCCTCCCCTTCCCATTCCTCACTCCACCCACTCCCTCCTCCCCAATCCCACTTTTCCCACTCCCCCTGCTCCTCCTCCCCACCCCACCAACCCCACCCAGCCTCGGCTGTGGCTCTTTGGTGGCACCAGAAGCCACCACAACGTCCCCCCTGTGGAGACCCAACCACACAAACCTCCCCCCCAGCTGCCATTCCCAACCATTCCCGGCCATCCCACAAATCCAGCCTGACTCCAGGTGCAAAGTCCTGCTTGTATTTGGCTGGTAAAGTGCGAGGCAGGGACACAAGGCCTGGTGGTGGAGCTTGGACAGGACGTGTGGCAGCTCAGAGTGGAAAAAAGGCTTTTCCAGGGCTGCTCCGAGGCCGCTGGAGGTGGGAATTAGACCTGGAACAGCCCCCTCCCGATTCCCACCTCGCTGGAATCCTGGGAAACGCTCCAGGCACGACGAAAGAAGGACCAGGCCGTGTCTCTGAGGTGGAGCTCTACAAACCCTTGGACACAGCAAAGCACGGGGCAGGGAGGGCACACCCGCCCGGCTCCTCCGGGCGTTTGGGATCACCGGGATCACCCGCTCTCCCAAAAAAAAAGCCCCCCCAAGAGCCCCCAGCCTGGCTTTTTCCCCCCACAGTCCAGGAGTCTGGGGCGAGTTCCGAGCTCCAGAGGGTCAGGAAGGCCCTGGATGCAGCGATTCCTCAGAGGACCTGCTCGGTGCTGGACGAGGAGATGTCCAGGAGCCTCCAGGCCGCGTAGGGATTGAGTTCGTCCTGGTCCCGGCACAGGGCCCACACGTAGAGCATCCTCAGCACCTTGTCCTGCAGGGAAAATCCCGGGATTAGCCAGGGCAGGGACACAGCTCCCGGCTCCCAGGCACAGGATCCGTGTTTCTGATGGATCTGAGGGAGCTAAAGAAAAGGGCTCCCAATTCCCAGTTTGGAGGGAAAGGATCCATGTTTCTGATGGAGCTGAGGGGGGCTCAGCCTGGAGAAAAGGGGCTCCCAATTCCCAG
>NW_016690536.1:29943-31796 GCF_001604755.1 Lepidothrix coronata | reverse complement strand
TGAGGGGAAAGGATCCATGTTTCTGATGGAGTTGGGGGGCTCAGCCTGGAGAAAAGGGGCTCCCAATTCCCAGTTCCCAGCTCAGGGGGAAAGGATCCACGTTTCTGATGGAGCTGAGGGTGCTCAGCCTGCAAAAAAAGGGCTCCCAATTCCCAGTTTGGGGGGAAAGAATCCACATTTCTGATGGATCTGGGGGGGCTCAGCCTGGAGCAAAGGGGGCTCAGGGAGAACCTTCTCCCTCTCCACAACTCCCTGCCAAGAGGGGGGATCCAGGGGGAGTCTCTTTTCCCAGAAAACACAAATCCCAGGACCTCGAGTCGCACCAGAGGAGGTTTAGCTTGAACATCAGGGATCTTCTTTTTTCATGGAAAGGGTCCCCACCCCTGGAAATTCCCCAAAAACCTGTGGCTGTGGCCCTTGGGGGACATGGATTGACGATCCCAAAGCTCCTTTTTAACCTGGATAATTCCAGGATTCCTTTCCCTCCCACGGACACCGTTCCTGTGATTTTCCTCTCTGCTTCCAACTTCCCTCTCCTGGAACTTCATCACAAGATCAAAACTCGCCGAATTTCCAAAATTAGAACCAGGGTTCCCAAAAATCCCTGCCTGACACACATTAGGAGGCCCCACTGCCAAAAGTTGGATAAGACTTGACCTTGTTTTGTTTTGGTTTTTTTTAAGCAGAAATTTCTGGGTTTTAAAACTGCCTGGGCTGGAACTTTCCATCCAAGACTTAGGATCTTTCCCGTGGCTCCAGCTCTTTCCCTGGGAGCTGCATTTGGAAATATCAGGTATTTTAAAGCAAATTTTCTTTATTTTTTTTGGAGTGTTTCGGATGATTTCGCTTCAGTTCTGCCCCGAAATGGGAAAAGTTGGGAGTCATACAGATTTTTTTGGGATGTACCAGGAGGAAAAAGAGGGGATAAGAGAAAGAAAACACATCCACAACCACCCCAATGGATCTTTCCTGAGGACAAACCACTTGGAATAAGCTCAGGATGAAGTGGCTTGAACTGATTTAGTGGTTTAAACTGATTTAGTGGAACCTGGATTTGGGTGGGTTTTTAGGATTTGGTTTTTTTTTCTGACCTGGTGCTCTTATTAATGGGGAATATCTTAATCCTCAGTGGGCATCTGCTCCATATATCCATGGAAAGTGGGAATTCTGGACCCCCCCCAAAGGCAGATTTCTGCCAATCTGTCCCGAAATCTGGGATTTTAAAGAGATTCCCTTGACTTGGTTGTCCAAGGCCTCCTCTTCTCAATTTTCTGGGAACCTGAACAATTCCAAGCAGGCTAAAAATCCCAGGGGGAATTCCAAGCAACGCCTGTTTGGAGAATTTCCAGTTTGCAGCTGGAAGTTGTGGCTGCTCCAAAGCCCCCAAAGCCAAGTTGGGGCAACCTGGGATAGTGGAAGGTGTTTAAGGATGAGCTTTAAGGCCCCTTCCAACCCAAATCATCCTGTGATTCCATGGATTTGAGGCTCCTCTTCCCCTAAAACGCCCCAATCCCAGCCACCACCCAGGTTGCCACTTGATTAAAGCTCAATTTTGGTTTCCAGTGGAAGGTTTTAATGCATCTCTTTGATTTATTGCTGCCCCCAGAGAAACCAGACAGCCAACAGACTTTGATATCCTGTTCCATAATGATCCCATCAATATCCATCTTCCAGGAATGCACTAATTTAATGCAAGGAATCACTGGATCAGCTGTTCCTCCCCCTGCAGCCCCAGTGACAGGCTGTAAATCAGCCCAAGAATTCAAATTAATCCCTTTTTTTTTTTTTTTTTGCAAACTAAAGGCAAGGGTTGCAAAAAAAAAAAAAAAGCCAATATTTATTAAATGCCTGAA
>NW_016690536.1:25015-27157 GCF_001604755.1 Lepidothrix coronata | reverse complement strand
CCAGGATTGGAGCCACGGAGAGGGAATTCCAAGGGCAGCAAATCCCAAAGCATCCCGGCTTGAGCACATGATTCCAGGAGTTCTCCCTTCCAGAGTGGGATTCTGCCTCCCAGCAGTGGGATTTTTCCCTTCCAGCAGTGGGATTCTCCCTTCCAGCACTGAGATTTTTCCCTCCCAGAGTGGGATTATCCCTTCCACCAGTGGGATTTGGGATAAACCCCCCCCATGGATTTTGTGCTGCCGGTTTTATTCCAACACTTTAATGATCCCAAACTCATCTTGTGGGATGACTCCCTTAAGAGGCTTTACCTTCAAATATCGGGAATATTCTCCCATTATCCTCCCCTTTCTTATTTTCCTGCTGATTCTGGACTTAAGAGCTTTAATTTCTAATTACAAGGCTCCGAAATGTTTGATTTTTGGGCTCGGGAAGCACAAGGAATCCGCTGCTTTTCCCAGGGGAATCCTTCCAAAATCCTGCCTCTTCCAGCCCTCTGGTGGTGGGGACACGGAGGAGACTCGCTCCGAGAAATTCCAGTGGTCAACCAGACAGCAGGAATATTTTGAGGCCTAAAATCCAATTATTTTGGGGCTAAAATCCAATTATTTTGGGGCCTAAAACACAATTATTTTGGGGCCTAAAATCCAATTATTTTGGGGCCTAAAATCCGATTATTTTGGATTCTACAGCCCAATTATTTTGGATTTTAAACACAATTATTTTGGATTTTACATCCCAATTATTTTGGATTCTACATCCCAATTATTTTGGAATTTCCATCCCAATTATTTTGGATTCTAAATCCCAATTATTTAGGATTCTACAGCCCAATTATTTTGGATTCTAAACAGAATTATTTTGGATTTTGGAGCACAATCATTTTGGAGGAGTGAAGCCCAGAACAAATCCCTATTTTCAGGCAAGGCTCTGCTTCCATGGAGTCAAATAATACAATATATTATATTATTATATATATTATATATACTATTATATTATTATATAATATATTATTATATTTCTTACATAAATCCCCTCTCAGCCTCTTCTTCAGGATAACCAGGCCCAGCTCCCAAGCCAAAAAAAAGCCCAATAAACCGATTTCCAAGGGAAAATCCCCCCCTTCCCAGGACATTTCCAGGAGCTCCACTCACGGCCTCATAGCACCAATCCTTGAGGATCTCCAGCTCCCCGGATATCAGAGCCTGGGAAGAGGGAATAAAACAGGGACATTTTAGCACAGGGTGGAAATAAGCAGCAATTCCAGCAGCAAAACACCCTAAATCCAAGGAAAACAGGAGTTTCAAAGAGGAGCAGGAATAAGGACTTCAAAAAACACGCATGAACTGAGTCCAATAAATCCAATAAATTTCCAGGATGAAGCTCCTAAACCTTCCTGGTAAACTTTCCTGTTGAATTTCCCGTTAAAATTTCCAAAAAAGTCCCCAGAATTCCCATTCCTGGGGAATCCTGAGGGGTGGGATCGAAGAGAAGCAGGAGGGACACACCAAGAGTCAGATCAGGAAGTTTTCAAGGCTCTGAAAAATTCAGGGCCTGGAATGACCAGATTCCACTGGAAACTCCTGGGAAAGGTTTGCCTTTGAGAAACCCCTGGAATTCTGGACAAACCCCCTGGAATTCCTGACAAAACCCCTGGAATTCCTGACAAAACCCCTGGAATTCCTGACAAAACACCCGCTGGGTCTGTTTTTGGCAGACACCAAAAATCAAGTTAGCTCAGGGTGGGAAGGGTGGTTTTTAATCCAATGCTTTATAAATTGTAAACTGGCAGGAAAAATTCCTTCTCCAAGAGTCAGGAGCAGGTTTTTCCCAACTTTTCCCTGGCACTGAGAGGAAGAGCAGATTCCCAGAGAACTCCCTCTTGTCCCTGAGCCATCACATCCCAGGAAGTCAGGGACAAAGCCCACTTGGGATCAGTTTTTATTCCTCAGATCAGTTTTTATTCCCCAGATCAGTTTTTATTCCCCAAATCAGTTTTTATTCCCCAGATCAGTTTTTATTCCCCAGATCAGTTTTTATTCCTTAGTTTTTATTCCTCAGATCAGTTTTTATTCCCCAGATCAGTTTTTATTCCCCAGATCAGTTTTTATTCCTTAGTTTTTATTCCTCAAATCAGTTTTTAT
>NW_016690536.1:19601-23097 GCF_001604755.1 Lepidothrix coronata | reverse complement strand
GCTCCCAAGAATTGGTTCTCCTGCTTCAGCTGCCACAAACTTTGGGAGCTTCTGGAAGATTTGCAGGCAGAAAACACACCAGAAAACTGCCCTACACCAGGAACAGTCTGATTAAATCAGGAACAGTCTGATTAAATCAAGAATAGTCTGATGACACCAGGAACAGTCTGATTAAATCAGGAGTAATCTGATTACACCAAGAATAATCTGATTACACCAGGAACAGTCTGATAACACCAGGAACAGTCTCACCCCTCGATTCAGTGCCCTACAAGGGGCAGGAGATGTGAAAATCACCCCAGAAAGTATCACCAGGGGTGGAAAATCATAGAATAGATCTTAAACCTGGCCAAATTTTTAATAAAACAGCCCCACATCAGTGAGGACAAAGGTTTTAAGCAGCTCTAAGTACTTACACAAGGAACAGTCTCACCCCTCGATTCAGTGCCCTACAAGGGGCAGGAGATGTGAAAATCACCCCAGAAAGTTCCATCAGGGGAGGAAAATGATAGAACAGACCTTAAACCTGGCCAAATTTTTAATAAAACAGCCCCACATCAGTGAGGGTGCAGTTTTTAAGCAGCTCCAAGTGCTCCTCAGCCTCGCTGAGGGAGGAAGCCAAGTGTGTCCTGGCTCCAGAAGGGAAAACTCTGCAGAGGAAAAATCCCAAGGGTAGAAAGGGGCAGGGAGGGACCTAAAAAAACCCAGATATTGAAGCAAACAGGGCATTGCTGCAGCAAATCAGGGCTCTGGGCACCATCAGAGGGATCAGACCCACAGAAGGGAGAACAGGCCCTGCAGGGAAGTTCTTTGGTTAAAAATGGGAATTATTCCCTGGAGGATTCTCCTGCCAGGAACACGGAGTGTTCTCAGAGTGGTACCTGAAGGCAGAGCCTGGGGCAGCTGCAGCTCAGCCTGGACTCAAAACCAGCCTTGGAAAAATGCCTGAAGTCTAAAAAAAACACCCCCAAGCTCGGGCAGATGGCTCAGGGTTGGAGGGGGGGGAGTTTGAGGAGCACCTCTCCTTGGAAAACCTAAAAAGTGGGATGTAAAACCCACTCCTGGACACTTCCCAAGGAGCTCTGCTTCAAAAGCTGGGAAGAAAGAGGATGTGAAGTTAATTATGTTGTACTTTCACACGATCATTTGGTTCCTGAACAAATCTTTCCCCCCCTGGCACTGCCAGGGATGGGTTTGATTTGTTGAAGGGTTCTGGTTTTAGGGCTTTTTCTGCCTCTCAGAAACACGAAATCCCTAAATAAACTACCCAAAGATATTCACAATTTGTAAGGTTTTGCAATAAAAACGGGAAGGAGGCAAAGTCTCAGATATTCCAGAGATCTGGGCAGGGGCCAACAAAAACCAGATTTTAGGATCAGGGAATCCCAGAGTGGTTTGGCTTGGAAAGACCTTAAAGATCATCTCATTCCAAACCCTGCCATGGGCTGGGACACCTCCCACTATCCCAGGGTGTTCCAACCCGGCCTTGGACACTTCCAGGGATGGGGCAGCCACAGCTTCTCTGGGAATCCCATCTCAGCCCCTCCCCACCCTCCCAGCCAGGAATTCCTTCCCAATATCCCATCTATCCCTGCCCTCTGGCACTGGGAAGCCATTCCCTGTGTCCTGTCCCTCCATCCCTTGTCCCAGTCCCCTCTCCAGCTCTCCTGGAGCCCCTTTAGGCCCTGGAAGGGGCTCTCAGGTCTCCCTGGAGCCTTCCCTTCTCCAACCCAGCCTTGGACACTTCCAGGGCTGGGGCAGCCACAGCTTCTCTGGGAATTCCATCCCAGCCTCTCTCCACCCTGTTGATTTATAAGGATTTTCCTCAGCTCCAGGCCAGGAGGAGCAGACCTGGTGCCCTCTCCTGCCCTCTCCCTGTTGCTGGACGTGCCCTTCCAGCCTCTTCCCAGAGGGAAAAACGGGACAAAGAAGAGCTCAAAGAGTTCTTTTGTAAAACAGGTTTTGGTGCCTCCAGGGACTGATCCAGCAGGAGGGGCTGGAACACAGATGGACTCCCAGCACCAGCTCCAACCCCTTCCACAGGAAGGCTGGGAATTTGGGGATTGGCACAGATGGAATGAGACCCACACCAGCAGGAATCAGGGCTGGGAAAAAGAAGGAAGCTCCTGCTTCGCCTCCGAGCTCTCGAACACTCACTGTTGAAAACCACGTTGTTGTCCTTGAAATCTTTCCACTGCTGGTACCACTTGGAGTCTTTGTGCAGCACCATTCCCATGGCCTCCCTGGAAAGGGCAGGAAACAGGGATAAAACATGGAGACAGGGGAGAAAATGAACTTACAGCAGTGGGAGAACAAAGAGGAGGAACATCCCTGCAGCCCTGAGGCTGATGCAGAACAGAAGTGAGGAGACACATCAGTGATAAGCCCATAAATTATACACCAGATAAATGATAACCCCATAAATTAATTATAATTAGAATTACTTAGAATTATAATTCTAAGGAAATTAGTACCCCATTAATTAATCAGACACCCCCTAATTGGTACAGCAGGGAAATAACACACCACATAAATAATAATTGACTGAGAGGGTTGAGGCAGCAGGGAAAGCAAAGGAGCTCAGGCTCAGTCCTAATTCCAAGCCTAAATCCACCTGGAGATGTTAAAACTGACAACAAAACACGTGCCCAAGTCAAAATTTGATCTTTGACCACTAAATTTATAAGTTTCAAGTGCCCACTTTCACTCTGGGAAGACTCAGGATCATCAGCTCCCGCTGGGAATGTGCTCCAGGAGCTCCCTGTTCAGCCCCCAAAGCCTCATCCAGCTCCTGGGTTTTAATCCCTGCCCTGTAGTTCAGTTTGGAAGGGTTTTGTTCAATTAGACACAGAAATATCCACCCCAGATGAGCCCAATACCTACTCATTAGCCTCAAATATCCTCTCCTCTTTGATCCTCTCTCCGGAATATTCCGTTCGTTTCCGGAGCCGCTCCGGACGTTTGTAGGGCCCAGTTTGCCCCAAAACACTTTCATCGATTTCCTTCTTAACAGTTTCGACTCCCTGGAAGGAAAAGAATCCCTGTTAAATTCCATTTATTGCCCCCCCCCCACCTTTCCCAGAAAGTGCCCCTGGAGCTTCCCTTCTCCAGCCTGGCCTTGGACACTTCCAGGGATGGGGCAGCCACAGCTTCTCTGGGAATTCCATCCCCACCCTCACAGCCAAGAATTCCTTCCCAATATCCCATTTAAATTTCCCTCTTTCACTTTGAAGCCATTCCCTGTGTCCTGTCCCTCCATCCCTCATCCCAAGTTCCTCTCCAGCTCTCCTGGAGCCCCTTCAGGCACCAGAAGGGGTTTAAGGAATCTTTGGAACCTTCCCTTCTCCAACCTGGCCTTGGACACTTCCAGGATGGGGCAGCCACAGCTTCTCTGGGAATTCCATCCCAGCCTCTCCTCACCCTCCCAGCCAGGAATTCCTTCCCAATATCCCATCTAACCCTGCCCTCTGGCACTGGGAAGCCATTCCCTGTGTCC
>NW_016690536.1:17834-19463 GCF_001604755.1 Lepidothrix coronata | reverse complement strand
TCTGAGGGAGTGCCAGCCCTGCCAGGGGAATGTCAGACCTTCCAGGGGAGTGCCAGACCTGCCAGGGGAATGCCAGACCTGCCAAGGGAATGCCAGACCTGCTGAGGGAGTGCCAGACCTGCCAGGGGAATGTCAGACCTTCCAGGGGAGTGCCAGACCTGCCAGGGGAATGCCAGACCTGCCAAGGGAATGCCAGACCTGCTGAGGGAGTGCCAGACCTGCCAGGGGAGTGCCAGACCTGCCAAGGCAGTGCCAGACCTGCCAGGGCAGTGCCAGACCTACCGAGGGAGTGCCAGACCTGCCAGGGGAATGCCAGACCTGCCAAGGGAATGCCAGACCTGCCAGGGCAGTGCCAGACCTGCCAGGGAATGCCAGACCTGCCAGGGGAATGTCAGACCTGCTGAGGGAGTGCCAGACCTACCGAGGGAGTGCCAGACCTGCCAGGGAATGCCAGACCTGCCAGGGGAATGTCAGACCTGCTGAGGGAGTGCCAGACCTGGCAGGGAATGCCAGACCTGCCAGGGGAATGCCAAACCTGCCAAGGGAATGCCAGAGCTGCTGAGGGAATGCCAGACCTGCCAAGGGAATGCCAGACCTGCCACCACACATTCCCCACTGGGAATGTGGGGAAAAAAGTGGGAATTTCCCACCTAGACCTGGGCTCTTCTGAGTCACACCCAGAGCAGCTCTTGGAGCAGCTCCTGGGGGCACAAAGGGATTTTTTTTATAGAGCTTTCCCCAAATCTGAGGTTTTGTTTAAGGGACGGGAATTCTGTGGCCCAGGATACTGGGTGACTGTTATTTTCCAGGCTGTTCCCAGGGCCTGGATTCCCGGGAATTGTGTACCTGAGAGATGGCTTTGAAGGCTGCAGTCCTGCCCAGCTTCTCCCCTCCCTTGGTGACGGACTCAGCCGATTGTTTGGCCGTTTTTGCCGCTTCTTCCACGCCCTCCTTGATCCGGCGGCCGATGTCGCTCTTACTGACCTCGTCCAAACTCTGCCAAAAAACAGGGAAGGGGAAGGTCAGAGCAGCTCCTGCCACTCCTTGTCCTCATCCCGATCCCTCTCCAGTTCTCCTGGAGCCCCTTTAGGCTCTGGAAGGGGTTTAAGGTCTCCTTGAAGTCTTTTCTTCTCCAGCCTGGCCTTGGACACTTCCAGGGATGGGGCAGCCACAGATTCTCTGGGGAAACCTGTGCCAGGGCCTCCCCACCCTCCCAGCCAGGAATTCCTTCCCAATATCCCATCTATCCCTGCCCTCTGGCACTGGGAAGCCATTCCCTGTGTCCTGTCCCTCCATCCCTCATCCCAATCCCTCTCCAGCTCTCCTGGAGCCCCTTTAGGCCCTGGAACGGGTTTAAGATCTTGGAGTCTTTTCTTCTCCAACCTGGCCTTGGACACTCCCAGGGATGGGGCAGCCACAGATTCTCTGGGAATTCCATCCCAGCCCCTCCCCACCCTTCCAGAGAGGAATTTCTTCCCAAAATCCCACCTAAATTCCCCCTCTTTCACTTTGAAGCCATTCCCTGTGTCCTGTCCCTCCATCCCTTATCCCAAATCCCTCTCCAGCTCTCCTGGAACCCCTTCAGACCCTGGAAGGGGCTCTGAGGTTTCCCTGGAACTTCCTCTTCTC
>NW_016690536.1:11620-12809 GCF_001604755.1 Lepidothrix coronata | reverse complement strand
TTATGTCAGGGCCTCCCCACCCTCCCAGCCAGGAATTCCTTCCCAATATCCCATCTATCCCTGCCCTCTGGCACTGGGAAGCCATTCCCTGTGTCCTGTCCCTCCATCCCTCATCCCAAATCCCTCTCCAGCTCTCCTGGAACCCCTTCAGACCCTGGAAGGGGCTCTGAGGTTTCCCTGGAACTTCCTCTTCTCCAGGTGAACCCCCCTCAGTTCTCCCAACCTGGAGAATCCCAAATCCCAGGATGGTTTGGGTTGTGGGCAGGGACACCTTCCACCTACACCAAGCTGCTCCAAACCCCCTTCCAACCTCAGCTCCTCCAAAATTCCCAAAGTTCACAAAGATATATCTTTAAAAACGTGGGAATTTTCACCAGATATATCTTTAAAAAAGTGGGAATTTTCCACCTGGAACTGGGCTCTTTTGAGTCACACCCAGAGCAGCTCCTGGGGTCAGAAAGGGATTTTTTTTAGAGAGCTTTCCCCAATTTGAGGTTTTATTTAATGGATGGGAATTCTGTGGCCCAAAATATCGTGTGGTTGTGATTTTTCCAGAGTTATTTTAGGCAGGAATATTCTGGAAAACACCCCCAGTGCCCCCTCTGAAATCCAGGCTGATCCCTTGCTGGGAAAGATGGAAGAGATGCCAGAGGTGTGATCCGAGGCAGAAATTGGAATTTAAGGGGCTTTAAACATCAAATAAAAGGCTCCCAAAAAACTCATTTTGTTCCTAATTTGGAAAATCAACCACTTGGCACCGAAGGGGGGGTAAAAAAAAAAAAGGTGATAATTCAAATTACACCCAAATCTCCCACTTAAAAGTTGAATTTCCTCAGGGAAAGGTCCTTTTACCTCTTTAACTGTCCCTGTTATCTCTTCAAGTTTCTTCTTAATCACTTCTGAGGTTTTCACTGTTTCGGATTCGATGGTTTTCTGAGGGGAAAAAAAAACAAAATGAGGACCAAAAACCCCTCAAAAGCAGTTTAGCACAGAACAAAATGCCATTAAAGCTGGAACTGAGGGCAAAAAAATTCCATTTTAGGAGCTCCTCCCTTGAGCCACCAGCTCAGTTTGGTAAAAAAATGTTTAGAGCTCTCAAACCCAACTGTTTAATGTCAAATTTCATGTCAAGTTTAATGGTAAATTTAATGTCACATTTAATGTCAAATTTAATGGTAAATTTAATGTC
>NW_016690536.1:8414-9767 GCF_001604755.1 Lepidothrix coronata | reverse complement strand
ATGTAAATTAAATTAAATAATAAAATAAATAAAAATAGGGATTAAAGGGAATAAATAAGAAATAAAAAGGATATATGTAAATTAAATTAAATAATAAAATAAATAAAAATAGGGATTAAAGGGAATAAATAAGAAATAAAAAGGATATGTGTAAATTAAATTAAATAATAAAATAAATAAAAATAGGTAGGTAATAAAGGGAATAAACAAGTAAATAAAAATAAAAAAAATAAAATAAAAATAATAAAGGGGAAAAACAAGCAAATAAAAAGGATAGAAATAAATAAAATAAAATAATAAAGTAAAGGGAATAAACAATTAAAAATATAAATAAATAAAATAAAATAAAAATAATAAAGGGAATAAACAAGTAAAAAAAGGATACATATAAATTAAATAATAAAATAAATAAAAATAGGTAATTAAGGGGTAAAGAAGTAAATAATAAGAATATCAATAAATTAAATAAAATAATAAAATAAATAAAAATAGATAGGCAATAAAGGGAATAAATAAGTAAATAATAAAGATATCCACAAATTAAATAAAATAAGTAAATTAAAACAATAAAATCAAATCAAAAGGAAAATGGAGCTGATAATTGAAAAAACAAGCAGGTGACCTCTCAAAGAGCCAGAATTCCCAGATATTTCCTGGAATCACGGCACAGTTTGGGTTGGAAGGGCCCCGGGCAGGGACACCTGGTTGTTCCAAACCCCCTTTCAGCCTCAGCCACTCCAAAATTCCTGGAATTTATTGGATACACCTTAAAAAAACCCGGGATATTTTCCACCTGGCCCTGGTACTTCTCCACCTCCAGCTCAGGATTCCAAAGGGGAACCACTGTGGAGCTTGGAATTCCATCAGTTCCGGCCTCAACCAACCTGGGGGGTGTCCAGGGCAGGGCCGCGGATCCTGGGAAAGGCATTCCTGGGAAAGGCAGCAACGGGAGAACGTCTGGAAAAGAGCCCCAGGCCCCCCAGGAGACACCTCTGCAAGGAAAACATTCCACAGGTCAGGGAACATTCCAAGAGCTGGGATTTAGGGATGAGCTGGAGCAGAAACGTGGAGGGGACGAGAAGCAAATCGGGGTTTTTTTTTTTTTCCGGGAGAATTCTTCCCAAAGGCGGCTTTGGAGGGAAAAGCGGGAATTTCCCGGTTGTGTTCGAGCAGGAAGGAACCCTCGGGCCTCAAATCAGAGCGGGAAAGATCCGATGGATCCCAAAAAACCACCCAGTGCCAGGGGCAGTTTGGGATGGAGGGGCTTTAAAACCCATCCAAGCCCAACCCCTGGGTGAGATTTGGGATGGAGGGGCTTTAAAACCCATCCAAGCCCATTCCATGGGCAGGGAT
>NW_016690536.1:0-2350 GCF_001604755.1 Lepidothrix coronata | reverse complement strand
ACTAGCCCAGGGTGCTCCAACCTGGCCTTGGACACTTCCTGGGATGCGGCAGCCACAGCTTTTCTGGGAAATCCATCCCAGTCTCCCCTCACCCTCACAGCCAGGAATTCCTTCCCAATATCCTGTCCAAATTTTCCCTCTTTCACTTTGAAGCCATTCCCTGTGTCCTGTCCCTCCATCCCTTGTCCCAAGTCCCCCTCCAGCTCTCCTGGAGCCCCTTTAGGCCCTGGAAGGGGCTCTTAGGTTTCATCCACAGGATAAACCCAACCCAGAGATGGAAAAGGGGACAAAAGCTTTGGAAAAGCAGGTGTTGACTGGGTTAGGAACTGGCCACATATTCCTATTCATTTCTCCCAGGAATTACCAGGGAGAAATAAATCACTTACCACATTCATTAAATTTATCTTTCAGCATTTTCCATGTAAAATCAAAAGGCAGCTGTGGAAAAGAGAAGAACAAACCATTACTGAGGGCTCTGCTGAACCATCTGCAACATTCCCAACTCCCCAAAATCCCAGGATAGCCAGTGAGAGAACCACAGAGTGCAGGTCCTCCAGGAGCTCTTCTCCTGGGAAGGAAATGGCTCCAGCTCCCAAAATTTGGCAGCATCCAGTGTTAGATATTGCGAGTGAAAACTGAGCAGGGATGAGAGCAATGGGTCAGCCTTGATTCCATGGAATGGGGGGAGAGGCAAGGAAAAGGGGGGGAAAGAAAAGGGAGGGAAAGGCAAGGAAGAGGGGGGGAAAGAGAAAAGGGAGGGAAAGGAAAAGGGGGAAAAGAAAAGGAGAAGGGGGGAAAATAGAAAAGGGGGGAAAGGAAAGGAAAAGGGGGGAAATAAAAGGAAAAGTGGAGGAAGGAAAGGAAAAGGGGGGAAAGGAAAGGAAAAGGGGGGAAATAAAAGGAAAAGTGGAGGAAGGAAAGGAAAAGGGGGGAAAGGAAAGGAAAAGGGGGGAAAGGAAAAGGGTGAGAAAGAGAAAAGGGTGAGAAAGAGAAAAGGGTGGGAAGGGAATGAAAGAAAAAGGAGGGAAAGAAAAGGAAAAGGGTGGGAAGGAAAAAAAAGAGTGGGAAGGAAAAGGGCAGAAGGAGGGAAAGAAAAGGAAAGGTCGGAAAGAAAAGGGGCACAAAGGCAAGGAATAGGGTGGGAAGGCAAAGAAAAGGGCGGGAAGGCAAGGAAAGGTGGGAAAGAAAAGGGTGGGAAGGCAAGGAATAGGGTGGGAAAGAAAAGGAAAAGAACGGGAAGGAAAGAAAAGGGTAGGAAGGAGGGAAAGAAAAGGAAAGGTGGGAAAGGGCAGGAAGGCAAGGAAAAGGGCAGGAAAGAGAAGGGTAGGAAGGCAAGGAAAAGGGTGGGAAAGAGAAGGGTGGGAAAGAGAAGGGTGGGAAGGGAAGGAAAAGGGCAGGAAAGAGAAGGGTAGGAAGGCAAGGAAAAGGGTGGGAAAGAGAAGGGTGGGAAGGGAAGGAAAAGGGTGGGAAAGAGAAGGGTGGGAAGGGAAGGAAAAGGGCAGGAAAGAGAAGGGTGGGAAGGCAAGGAAAAGGGTGGGAAAGGGTGGGAAGGGAAGGCAAAGGGGGCCAGAGAGGCCTGACTCACGTTCCTGACGAAGATCTGACAGGCTTTCCGGGCCACCCCCGCCGCGGGGCCGCCGGCTCCTCCCAGGGGTCCCGCGAAGTTGCCGGCGAAGTTGCCCCGCTCCATGTCCATGGGCCTCTCGAAGTTGCTGCCCATGGCCAGTCCCATGCGCTCGATGCCCGCTCCCATGCCCTGCCCCAGGGGGGGGCCCATCCTCTCCATGTTGGCGGCTCCCAGGCGCTCCAGGCCCATCCTCTCCATGCCGGCGGCTCCCATGCGCTCCAGGCCCATCCTCTCCATGGGCGGCGCCCCGATGCGCTCCAGCCCCGCCGGCATCCTCTCCAGGACCTGCCCCATGCCCGCGCCCATCCCGGCGGGCACCATGCGCTCGATGCCCAGCCCCATGCGCTCCATGCCCGAGCCCATGCGCTCCACGCCCGAGCCCATCCGGTCCATGGCGGTGCCCACGCGGTCGATGGCAGCGCCCATGCGGTCGATGCCGAAGCCGATGCCGGAGCCCATGCGGTCGATGCCGGAGCCCATGCGCTCCATGGCCGGGCCCATGCGCTCCATGTTGGGCGCCAGGTGGTCGATGCCCAGCGGCGCCATGCGCTCGATGCCCGAGCCCATGCGCTCCATGGCCGGGCCCATGCGCTCCATGTTGGGCGCCAGGTGGTCGATGCCCAGCGGTGCCATGCGCTCGATGCCCGAGCCCATCCGCTCCATGGCCGGGCCCATGCGCTCCATGTTGGGCGCCAGGTGGTCGATGCCCAGCGGTGCCATGCG
>NW_016690535.1:237351-272465 GCF_001604755.1 Lepidothrix coronata | reverse complement strand
GGAACACCGCGGGATCCAGCAGGGACACTGAGGAATCCAGGCAGGGGTATCAGGGAATCCAGGCAGGGACATTGGGGGATGCAGGCAGGGACACCGGGGGATCCAGGCAGGGACACCGGGGGATCCAGGCAGGGACATTGGGGGATGCAGGCAGGGACATTGGGGGATGCAGGCAGGGACACCGCAGGATCCAGGCAGGGACACTGCGGGATCCAGGTAGGGACACTGCGGGATCCAGGCAGGGACACTGCGGGATCCAGGCAGGGACACTGCGGGATGCAGTTGCCGTTACCGGTGGGAGCAAAGATGGGGCAGAAACTGCGGATCTGGGGCTGGAGAGGAGGGAGGAAGAGGATGGACCAAAGGGAGCATCCCCCCCCAAACTGATCATCCACCCCCAAAACCGATTCACCAAACTGATCTTCCTCCCATCAAACTGATCATCTCCCCACCCCAAACTGATCAACCACCAAACTGAGCATCCACCCTCCAAGATGGTCAGTCCCCCCCAAACTGAGCATCCCCCTCCAACTGCTCAGCCCCCAAACCCATCAGCCCCCCCCAAACTGCCCTATCTCTTGCAGGAAGGAGCCCTGCAGATCCCTGATAAGGTCAGAGCACAATGGTGTGTTCCCAGGGTGCCCTAAGGGTGGGCAGGGAACATTCCAGAACAGCAGCACTGAGGGGGCATTTGTGAGAGTCACTCAAAAAACCACTTCAGTATTTCCCTATTCACTCAACCTCACAGCTTAAAATGAAGTTTTAAAGTAAAAAAAGGGCCCTCAGGTGTCTGTTTTAACAGTTCTCCCTATCCCAGAGGTAAATCCATCCCTGATCTTGCTGCTCCTCTGTGAACAGACACTTCTTCAAGGAAAGACACCCTTCCCAAAAATATTCCCTTCCCAAGGTCCACAAGAACTTTTAGCAAAGTAAAAAGTTATTAAATATAAGGGAAAAAAAAGGAGAGGGAACTGCCAAGCACAGGTGTTCAAAAGAACATAAAACTGCCATGAGAAATAGCTACCAGTGCCAAATAGAGAAGTTTTGACCATATTATTGTCTCACTGATGAAGTGGTGGCTCAGCTTTTTTAGGGCCTCCCAACCTCAACATTCAAATTCACTTTCAGTTTCTCTGAGAACAGTCTTTTTTTAGGGCACAGCGATTAGAACCCAATACCCACAGCTGGGAGAAATTAAAAATATTCCCTGCTCTGGGGCTGTTTTGTTCCAGCACAAGGAAGGTCACACAGCTGGGCCTCTGCCTGTTCCCACCACAGCTCACCCTGCAGATAAGGGAGAGCAAATTAAATAAAGGCCCACTCTGACTCCAGGCCAAGTTTTGCTTTCTCCAAAGGTTTAAACCCCACATTTTGGGTTAATTTGGAGGCAGGAAAGCTCCAGCTGGTGCCTATCAAAGGGGCTCAGCTGAGCTGCACGTTATCAGCCCCCCAAATTTATCTGCAGCAGAAGAGGCCCTTCCCTATCCTGCCCTGACAGACACACACCCCAGAGTGTGAGGGAATTCGGGTCCCACATTCCACAGGCTGCACTCCAGCCCTGGAATTAAGGATCCTGATGAAGTGCTGCAGTAACACAACCTTTTACAAGTGCTCGAGGGCTGCAGGTCAAGGATCCAACCTCTTATCATCCTCTGCCTGCTCCTTTCCAGGTGCTGGGCAGCACCTTCTGGAGCCTCCTCTGCTTGCCCAGCACCAGGAACTGCTCCCACTTTTCAGAGCCTCAGGAAGCCAAAGTCACTTCACCACGTTTACAAACACTTCAGAATTACAGGATCATGGGTTGGGGTTGGAAGGACATTAAAGCCCATCCAGTGCCACCCCCTGCCATGGGCAGGGACACCTTCCACTGTCCCAAGGTGCTCCAAGCCCCATCCAAGCTGGCCTTGGACACTTTCAGGGATCCAGGGGCAGCCACAGCTTCTCTGGGAAATCCATCCCAGCTCCTGCCCACCCTCCCAGCCAAGAATTCCTCCCAGAATTCAAGCTAAACCTACTTTCAGTTTGACACCTCAGGGTTTGCAGCCACGAGTGTCACACACTCTGTGGGACAGCCTGGCCTTGTCCCTCTGAGACACCCCCGAGTGCCACCCACCCCTGAGCTCCCAGTGCCACCCACCCCTGAGCTCCCAGTGCCACCCACCCCCGAGTGCCACCCACCCCCTGAGCTCCCAGTGCCACCCACCCCCCAGTGCCACCCACCCCTGGGCTCCCGGGGTGTCCCTGCAGGAGGGGACAGGGGCACAGGGCCCGTGTGGGGCCCCGCAGCCGCCCCTGCAGCCCAGCCCTCCTGGGCCAGTCCCAGGGGAGATTACATTTCTGGCTGTTTGCTGTGGGGAGGAGGGAGACAGAGCTTAGATTTAAAGTCCTGATCAGCTGAGCATGAACGTGGAAGATCAAAGGGTCACTCAGCACACAAGCTAAGCTTTCCCTCATTGTCCTTGAACAAAATTCCTCTCACTCCAAACTGTGGAGTAAAAAAATGCCTGCCTGTCTGCCTCCCACTCTATCCCCAAGAGCCACGGCTGAGTTTCACTGCTGGACAGTTTCTGCACTCCAATGTTTGGAGATGAAAAGCTCTAAAGAGCAGCAAGATAAATAAAACTGCAGTTTATTAAAAGAGCCTCAGAGATTATTCACCAGCCCAGCCAAGCTATTTCACAGTCTGGTCATGCCTGCAGTGAAAACAGTGGGAGTTTCGGGAACAGACACAAGCCCTGCTAAGAGTAAGGAGACATTATGAAATGGAGCTTTTCCCTAAGTCATGGCAAGGCAGGAAGCCTCTCCTACCAGTGTGAATCATCCAGAAAGCAGGAGAGCACTTCAAAGCAATCACCCCTGTCCACTGCCAGCCCTGGAACAGGGCATGGAAAGGGACAGAGGGAGAGGAGTCACTCAATTATCCCCAAAGCAATTTAAAGCAGGAGCTGCAGCTCCAATCAAACCTGTTTCGTACCTGCTGCTGCATCCTCCTCCTCCTCCTCCCACTGCTGGGACCCCACAGCTTCTCCTGGAAAACACACACAGCAGGGACGGAGGGATTATCCTCGTTAGGATCCCTCCCTCGCACACACAAGTTTGATTCCCAGTTTTCTTTGTGATTCCCAGTTTTATCAGTGCTGGTGGCGCTGGGGGAACCCCCTGCCCAAGGGGCAGGAGCTGGGTTAGAGTGTTCAAAGGGACACACCTGGGGGACACCAGGAATTGGGAGATCCCACCTGGCTCATCCTAAGGGATGAACTTGTCTCTCCTCCCACGCACAAAGACATGGATTCAGGAATTAACCAACATCAGAGACTCAGGAGGATTTCCCAGAGTAACATGGGCTGAAAAAATCAGATGTAAAACATGCAATAAAGGAAGAGTATCTTGCTTAGGAGAAGGTGTTAAAGGAAGCTTCATGTTTTCAGGGGAGGCAAAGCCCCTGGTTTCCCAGTTTGCAGCAATGAAAGCTCCAGTTCATGCCCCAGCTCCTGCCTGGCAGCTCCCACAGCTCTGCCTCCCTCTCCTCCTCTGAATTCAGTGGGAGAAAGTACCAAAAACGGGCTATAGAAACAAAAACTCCACAGAAGGGGATGGATTTGGCACCAGAAAATATTATCCCCTTACAGGTCCGAGGCAACCCCAAGACAAACTCCCCTCCCAGAAGTGCTGCTGAGCCTTTCCAGAACGTGGAATTGCAGCATTGGGAAGCACAGGTAACTCTGACTGTGGGTAACAACTGGCACAGTGTAATTAGGAAAAACACAGAGGCTGAAGGAAATCACCTACTTGGCTCACCCTGGAGCTCAGGGAGCCAGGAGTTCATATGGAAAGGAGCTTTTCTTTGCCATGAATAATTAGAAAAGCAGGAGTTTCAAAGGAAATCAGCAGTTCCAGCTGGCACAGGAGCCCAGGAACAGCCATTTTGCAGCACTTTCTAACAGGACACGAGTCCCACAGAGCACCAAGAGTGCTCACCCCGAGCTTTAATTATGTTTGCTCCAACTAAGATAATGTTTTTTCCTAATTAGAGGCATAAACAGTTTTTTTCCCCCCCTCTAATTAGAGGTATAAAGGCCAGTGACCATATCCCACAATTAAGTGGTGTAAAAGCCAGAGCTCCCATTTTGTGATGTCTCCCATTCTCCATCCATCCCACAGGGACAATTTGCCCTCAGTTTGGTGGCTTTTTGGCTCCCTCAGCATTAAGGCTCAGAGCTCACCGGCCTCCCAGGAACCTAAAGGAAGGAGGAAGCTGCCAGTTGGATGGATATTTGATCCTGGAGCGTGTCAGGCCATCCCAACAGTCACTCCATGGACCAAACTGGTTGGATTTCCTCTCCAAAAGTTTTGCCCAGCTCTGGCTCTTATTTCCACCGTACTCTTTATCTTAAGGCTCCTTATTTCCTTGACCTTTGCTGCTCCTCCAAACACACTCCACCCTCCAGTCTGGGGTGACAGTTGCTTCTCTGTTCCCTTCCTCTGATTTTCACTTTGGATCCACACAGGCACATCCCTAAATTATCCCCCCACCCCCAGTGATTAGGGATCACTCTTTAATTAGCAAAGTTAATTCTCTGTACTCACATACAACCTGTTTTTAACACCCTACAACCTCTTCCTGTGTCCGAGACGTTCCTGCCAGCTGGAAGCTGAGCTCCAAAGGCTGGGAATGGTCACCCAGAGTCGGATGGAGAAGAGCTGCCCATGGAAAGTGCCAAAAAGGATCAGGTTCCACCTTCCCTTCCCACTTCAGGGCCCTCCTGGGTGACAAATGTTTCCTCCACCTGGGAGGGTTTGTGTCACCGGGCTGGGCAATGTGAGCAGAGTTCTCCTTCAGGAGCAGATTGGATTGATTGGGAAGCGAGGAATTAACTCCAGTGCCAGGCAGTTGGAGAGCTCTGCCTAGACTGGAAGGAATGTATTAAAGGAGCAGACCACAAATCCAAAAAAATAACCCATTTTGGCAGGGACAGGGCGAGGGTGGCACAAAAATATCCTGCCTATCAATAGGCTTTATTCCTGCCAGGGCAAGATGTGCTTTTATTGGAGCTGTTTAATAATTAGATTATCCTATGAGACCCAGGGGAGGGAGGGGACCAGGAAGTGGGGCCATAATCAGCTGGAACCAAGTGAAAAACCTCTGCTTTCAGCAAAAATCAGCCTGGATCTTTTCTTTTTTTTTCCATCACAATTTAAAAAAAGGAAAGATGTAGGCCAGGCTGGGCTGACCTTGCTCCTGATGCCAGGAAACACAGGCTCCACTCTGTGTCTGCTGCCAGAGCCCCAGGGAAGAGCCCATGGATTCTGCTCAGGCCCACGGATTCTGCTCAGGCCCACGGAACACCCCAAGCCACCCACCCACAGCTGGTGGTGTCTGCAGACCTGCAGGGCCAGGATTCCCCACGCAGGCATTTGTTTAGGCTCAGCTCAGTGTCCACTCAGCTCTAAAATAAAATAAACCCACCCCTCCCTCCAAACTCATCCTCCTGATGTGCTGCAGCTCAGTAATAGTTTTCTTTAATGCAAAAGTAGAAAATACAAAGTCATTCTGCAGACAAAGCCCCCTTTCAGCAGCACAGAGTGTGCATTAAATACATTTGCTGCTCTTGGGCTGGTTTCTGAAGTGTCCCAAGGCCACTGGAGAGTTTTATGCAGAAGGGAAGACTCAAAAATTTGGGTCAGGCTTGTTGCTGGTCCAGGCTCCACAGAACTCCCACTGCATTAAATCCTGTGCCTTGCAGCTCCTTCCTCTGGCTCCAAGTCTGCACTGCCCTGTTTGCACCTCACTCACTGCACCAGGCCAGGAACAAGTTCAGCCTGGTGACACAACAATTCAGGCTCCAAGCCCTGCTCAGACCCAGCCTAACAAGGATCAGGCTCTGCCCAAAAACCCAGCCAGCAAACAGCAGCCATTCCCAGTTATCCCACAGGAAAAGTGCCCTTGTGGGAATAACCCAACCCAGAGACATCGAACTGGATCAGGAATTCCTCAGTCTTCCCAAGAGATCCCTGGGGCTGCTCTATCACCTGCACCTAAAGCCAGGTATTGAAATGATTAGTCAGGAACCAAAGCAGAGGGAACCCACCTCTACTCACCTTCTGAAGATGGGGAAGTGAAAGCAGCAGCTACCCTGGATCTTCACATCTGGATATTTCCAGCTCTCCAGCTTCATCCCAACCTTTGGGTAACCCAACCCCCCAGAGCTGGGCTGAGATGGCACCTAAAAAACAAGTGAGATTTATTAAAATGTAGCAATTCAGGTAATTTTGATGATGTATTTTCATTCTATAGAGCTTCTCTCAGTTGCTTTAAATACACCTCAGTAAATTCACCCTGCAGGAAGAGACCACAGCAAACAACACACACAGAGTTACAGGGAATTATTCTAATTTATAAACATTATTTATAAGGCAACTGATAAACCTCAGGGACTTTACAAACGTTTATTCTGCTTCCTAACAACTCCTAATTTATATCACCACTAACACAAGTGATGGCAGCTCACTCCCTGTCAGGTCTCCAGAGCAAGTGAGGCCCAAGGCCTGGAAAGGTTTCAGATTCCATGAGATCTTCAGGACCAAAAGATCTCTGATGAATCAGTGGCAATCTGGCACCTGCCTATATTTAAATAAAAGAGGACTTAAAAACCAAAAACCACTTTTGTGTCATTTTAAGATGAAACTCCATCATCAAATTTGCCAAACTTGGGGCGTCCTGTGCAGGGCCAGGAGTTGGACTTGATGATCCCTGGGGGTCCCTTCCAGCACAGGGATGTTTTGTGAGCCTACTCTTCTAAACTTTCTGGTTTAGCCTCAAAAAGATCCCACTTAAAATATTCTGAGAGTTTAAAAAGTCTGTTTTAAGAACATCATTAAGAGGAGCTCAAACCCTGGGGGGATCCCGGTGAGCAGCAGCTGCACCAGCTCTGCATCCTGGAAAAACTGCTCCCAAATTTCATTCCCTTCATCCACTGACATCTAGTGGTGGTGGCACCGTGGCAGAACCTCCAGCTGCTCCAATTCCACTTCCCTTTGTGCCTTTCCCAAGACAGACCTGCAGTTTCACCTCCAACGATTCCCAAGAAGGTTGGAAGGACCTCAAAGCTCATCCCCTTCCACCCCCTGCCAGGGGCACCTTCCACTGGATCAGGCTGGTTAGAAATTAGGCAGAATTCCTGCATTTATGGGTTTTTTTCAGTAGATTTGCAAATGAGCTCCCTGAAATGACCAGACTGGAGCTGTTCACACTCCCATTGTTCTCCTGGGCTCGACTTTAGAGCTGATTTGCACCCAGTGCTTCACATACCACACCAACTGCTCCCCAGTTCCTCCCTGCTGGGATAAGAGCTGAGGGATTTCATCCCTTCTCCAGGTTTGCCCTTCAGCATTTCACAGGAGGCTGGACACACCTAGGAGAAATGACAACCTGGAGTGAGAAAAGCAGCACCACTTGCACGACTAAGGATGACAAAACCTCCCTAGGATTAGGGGATTAAGCCCTGAGAAATTCATAATGCCTAAAGATAACCAGAGCTGGAAAGAAATCACGTGTTTGACTAAATATCCTTTTTTCCCCCTAAGTCTTTACATGAAGCAATTTATTGTGGTTGATACACAGTGTTGTCACGTTAAAACACAAGTCCAGAGGAGGTGATGGAGCAATTCCTGCTCTGGAGCCAGGCTGGGAGAGCTGGGGGTGTTCACATGGAGAAGGATCCAAGGAGACCTGAGAGCCTCTTCCAGGGCCTAAAGGGGCTCCAGGAGAGCTGGAGAGGGACTGGAGACAAGGGATGGAGGGACGGGACAAGGGGGGTGGGTTTAAACTGAAAGAGAATAGGATTAGATGGGACACTGGGAAGGAATTCCTCCCTGGGAGGGTGGTGAGGGCTGGGATGGATTTCCCAGAGAAGCTGTGGCTGCCCCATCCCTGGAAGCGTCCAAGGGTACGTTGGAGCAACCTGGGACAGTGGAAGGTGTTCCCGGGGTAGAACTGGGTCTTTACGGTCCCTCCCAACCCAAATCATTCCATGGTTCTCCATAATTATTGATAAGTGAACTCGCCCCTCAGCCCGGCCCAGCCAGAGCCGTCACACGGCTCCTCACTCGAGACAGAACCACACCGGCGAACCCCTCCAAAAATCTGCCCCGCCCGCCCCCCGCGCCAACATTTTGAGAGCAGAAAGCTCAATTAACGACAATTAACGATAATCCACCTCCCCCCGCGCGCGCCGCGGCCCCGCCCCAGCGCCCAGGCCCGGAACAGGCCGGTCCCTGAGGGGAAGCGGCGGCAGGGCCAGGAACCCAACCGCTCCCCGCCCTCACCGCAGGGCCTTCCCCGCCCTCGACCGGCCCCGGCAGCCCCGGCACTCACCGCCCTCCTCCGACCCTCGTCCCGCGGCCCCTCAGCCCGGCCCGGCCCCGCCGCTCCGCCTGCCCGAACCCAACATGGCGCCCCCCGGCAACACCGCCCGCCCCGCGCCTCGCCGGCTTCACGCCCTCACTCAAAATGGCCGCCGCCACAGCGCCCCGCGCCAAGAGCGCCCGGCCCGGATCAAAGATGGCGGCGCGCGGCTTCACTGCCGGCGGCGTCACGGTGATGCTTTGCCCCGCTCCAAGATGGCTCGCGGTCACGTGACGAGGGGTGTGGGCCGCGTCCCGGCGGAAACGTGAGGGACCGAGCAGGGAACGGCAGCTGGAAGCAGCGGGAGCGGGGCTGGCGCCGCCGGAGCAGACGTGCCGCAGGGCGGGAGACACGGCTGTCACCACGGAGCCCGCGAGCGCTAACACGGCGGCGGCCACCGCCGCCTCGCGGGCCGCGGGCGCCGGGGACCAGGCGAGCTCACTGCCCCCGCCCAGGATGCAGCGCAGGAAGGTAAGCACGGCCGGGGAGCGGGGGAGGCGGCTGGTGGGGGGTACCGACGAGCTTGGCCCGCAGCTTTCTACCCTTCCCCGGCCCCTCCGCTGCCTCTCACGGGCACAAAACTGGGGGGAAAATAGCGGCCTTGAGCCCCCTGCGCCCGCCTCCCGCGCTCGCTGATTGGCTCCCGCACGGGCACGCCGCGCGCTGATTGGCCGCCTTGCCTGTCACTTATCGCCCCCAACGGCTACCTCTCCCCCTCCCCTGCGCTGGCAGCGGGTTCCGCCCTTTGACGCTTCCGATTGGGTAGGCCGCCGTAGAGCTGATCGCGTATTGGTTGAGATGCAGTGCGGGGCTTGCCGCTGATTGGGCTTCGCGGCTGTCAATCCGCCCCCAACGGTCACCTCCCCGCGCGTGCCCTCTCCCCCCTCCCATATCTAACTCCGCCCCCCCGGTTGATGTTGCCGTGGGAGCAAGCGTCGCGCTGATAGGTCGGCTCTGCCGTCAGTTACTCGCGGCAGGCCCCGCCTTTTACGCTTCTTCGAGCCGCCATTGGCGGGTTCTTCCTTTCGCCCCTCCCACTCGCGCTGCGATTGGCTGAGGCTGGCAGGGCTCCGCTGGGTGCAAAACAAAGCGGCGCGGGGGCCGCGCTCCCGCCACCGGCGCGAGGCCTCCCCTCCCTCCCCTCATGGCGGCCGCTCTCCCCCCGCTCCCTTCACAGCGCCCGCCATCGCCGTCCCCTCACGGCTGTGCCCCCACACGAGTCCCGCCGGGGATCCCACCGTGCCCCGAACGACATTCTGGTTGTCCCCTCAGCGCGTCGTGGTTTAAACCCAGGTGGAAATTAAGCACCGCGCTGCCGCTCCGTCATCCCCCCCTCCCCTCAGTGTTTACCACCCAGCTCCTAGGTTCAGATAAAAACAATCTGATAATAAAAACCGAAGTAAAATATAATAATAGTGGTAAATAATAATAAAAAGGGGCAGCTGGAGGGACAAGGTGAGCTGGACACAGCACATGGAATAATCTGGGTTGGAAAGGACCCACCAGGATCATCCAGCCCAGCTCCTGGCCCTGCCCAGGACACCCCAGCCCTTCCAGCTGAGGTGTCTGGGATGAGGTGGGAACCTTCCCCATGGGAGAAAAAACAGATCATGGAATCCCAGGTTGGAAAAGACCTCCAAGATCATCGAGTCCAACCTGTGACCCAGCACCATCTTTTGCTTTAATAAAACCCGGCGCTCCCGTGACTTTTCCTTGGGGATCAGTTTGCAAGAAGCTTTTTATTATTAAAGGTGCTTACACTGTGTATTTATTAAAGCAATACATTTTTAGTTGAATTTACCTATCTAACATCTCTTCCCATCCCTGGAAGTGTCCAAGGCCGGGTTGGAGCAGCCTGGGTTAGCTGAAGGTGTCCCTGCCCATGGCAGAGGGGTGGGAGCGGATGAGCTTTAAGCTCCTTCCAACCCAAACCATCCCACGATCCCGTGAAATATTTCCTGCCGTATCCAAGCTGAGGTGCTCCCTGCTGACGTGTGGGCTGTGCCGTTGCAGAGGAACGCGGGCAGCAGCTCGGATGGGACGGAGGACTCCGATTTTTCCACGGATCCCGAGCACACGGACAGCTCGGAGAGCGACGGCACGTCCCGGCGATCCGCCCGCGTGACACGGTCCTCGGCCAGGCTCAGCCAGAGCTCCCAAGGTAAAGGCTCTGCTTCAAAAACCCAAAAGAAATTCAGCCTCCTAACCAAAAAATAAAGGCTCAGTGCACTCTGTGTTTAGAACCTAAACGTGTAGGATTTAAACATAAACAGGAATTTGTATTCATTTCTTTGGCTGTTATTAGCACAGCAATAAGCACCTTTACACGTACATATTGTACAGATGGGGTTGTATAATCTAAAGGTGATGGAAACCAAAACATGAGTGTGCTCTGTTCAAAAGACAAATTGTTAAGAGAAGGAGGAGTCAAACCCCATAATTCCACTGCCAGCTCTGCCTCATTTTTCTGAGAACTCTAAAAATCTCCTTTCCATTCCTTTGGTGCTGGAGCCAAGCGAGGGAGAGGGGGTTTAGGGGTGAAAGTTGGGTTTATTTCCTTTATTTGTTTGTTTGGGGGGTTCTGTGCCCCAAGGGGAGATGTATTTTTGTGCTGTGCTGCCCCTGCTGTGCGATAGACGTTACCAAATATTGGCAGTTATTTTGTGTGCTCCTACTTTGGCACCCAGGCTGTAAAAGGAGACATGGAATGAGTCCACCTCCTCTTTTTTTAGTGTTAGTGTGGGCAGTTTTTGGCTGTTAGTTCATGTGTTGCCATCTGGCATGACGGGGAGGAAATGACAGCAGATAAAAACTCATTTCCATTGCTCCTTGTAGACACTTTGATTGAAAAAAAACATGGTTGGCAATTTTATTGCAGATAAGAAATACATGTGTGTGATCATGTATTAGATCTTAAAAAGGAGAGGGAAGGTGTGTGTGGGATGTCTGTGATATTCCTGGATTAGGACAGCTTTATTTTAATACAAAATAATTGTTTTATATATATTCCTTGCCCACTGCAGGGGTTGGAACTGGGTGAGCTTTAAGGTCCCTTCCAACCCAAACCATTCCATGATTCTTATGAGCAGTGTAGGATCACAAACCCACACACAAATCCAAATCCCAAATCAGCTACAAATCCAAATCAAATCCAGATCCCAAATCCAGGTCCACACTGGAAGCTTTTCCCAAAGCTTATCTAAACACTGATAATTCTTATCTAAACTAACGGATCTTCAGCTTTCCAAAGGGAGCTGCTTGATAATTACTGGTTAATTAAGTGATTAAGTCCCGAGAAAGCTGATGTAATTCCAGACTGCTCACTGTGGGTGAAATCCCAGAGATTTTATCTGGGAAGGCCAGAGCGTGGTGAAAGTGGCAGGATAGAACTCTGCTCTTCCAGAGGTCTTCCTCCTCCTCCTCCTCTGGAGCAGGCTGTGGGGCCCAGCAGGGTTTGGGGCCAGGCAGGGTTTGGGGGCCCAGCAGGGTTTGGGGCCAGGCAGGGTTTGGGGGCCCAGCAGGGTTTGGGGGCCCAGCAGGGTTTGGGGCCAGGCAGGGTGTGGGGCTGGGCAGGGTGTGGGGCCGGGCAGGGTTTGGGGACTAGGCAGGCTGTAGGGCCGGGCAGGGTTTGGGGCCGGGCAGGGTGTGGGGCCCAGCAGGGTTTGGGGCCAGGCAGGGTTTGGGGCCTGGCAGAGTTTGCTGCTCTGGGCAGTCCCTGCTGGTTCTGGGGTGTAATTCCACCGTTCCCTGGGCTCAGACTCCAGCCCGGTGCGGAACCCGCCGCCGTTCGGGGCGGAGGAGCCAGTGTACTCGACGCGCAGGGTGACCCGCAGCCAGCAGCAGCCCGCCCCCGTCACCCCCAAGAAGTACCCGCTGCGCCAGACCCGCTCCTCCGGCTCCGAGACTGAGCAGGTGGTGGATTTCTCGGACAGAGGTGCGTGCCGGGGACAGCTCTGGGAAAACCCTCCTCCCAGGGTGTCCCCAGGGCTGGGGGTTGGAGCAGCTTTCCCCGATTTGTGAGAACCATGTCCTTCGTTATCCGTGTCCTTCTCCAGACACTAAAAACGCAGCGGATCACGATGAGTCCCCGCCTCGCACTCCCACCGGGAACGCCCCTTCCTCGGAGTCGGACATCGACATCTCCAGCCCCAACGTGTCCCACGACGAGAGCATTGCCAAGGACATGTCCATGAAGGATTCCGGGAGCGACCTCTCCCACCGCCCCAAGCGCCGCCGCTTCCACGAGAGCTACAACTTCAACATGAAGTGTCCCACTCCTGGCTGTAACTCCTTAGGTAATTCCTGCCTGGAGTGTCCCACTCCTGGCTGTAACTCCTTAGGTAATTCCTGGTTGTAACTCCTTAAGGTAATCCCAACACGAAATATCCCACTCCTGGTTTTGACTCTTCAGGTAATTCCAGCTCCAGGATTGATCTGTTGGGCTTTGCATTCCTGCCGTGGTATTCCAAGTTGAGTTATACACCCTGAAAACCATGGCGTTAATTAGGAGCAGGAATATTAAGGAGAAGTGGGATATGAAGCCTAAATGCAGGTGTATCTGCAGGGCTATTCCTGGAGGTGTTTTCTGCCTAGGAGTGACGGGGAATGACAGATAAGGACCAAAATAGGAGGATGAGCCCAGGTGTGGGAGGAAAATGCAGAGTCTTGCAGGCAGGGAACTGATTTTTGCCAGAAATAGATTTCAGCCCCAAATTCCTGCTCCACCATACCTGGCTGCTTGCAGGGAGGGCAGCATGAGAAAGATTTTCCTTCCTTTTGCCACGAAGCAGGAAGTTTGCTCCTTCCATCCCACTGAGCCTGCTCGTGTGGGGGATCTGGGAGAGCTTTGCAACCTCTTCTTGATTATTTCTTACGAGTTGGGTTGGTTTTGTGCCCCTCTGCAGGACACCTGACCGGGAAGCACGAGAGACACTTCTCCATCTCGGGGTGCCCACTGTACCACAACCTCTCAGCAGATGAGTGCAAGGTGAGTGTTTGGCCTTGTTTTACCTTCTGGGGGATTTGTAGGACAAAAATGCCAAGATTCAGAATTTTTGAACGGGAAGCAGAGCTGACACAGTGCACACAAAGCTGATGTCTTTGGCTGTGAGGCAGCAGCATTTGTGTGTCAAACCCAGTTCAGAACATTGACCTGGAAGAGGAGAGGGATGACAGGAGTTTGGTGCAGCACTGACGGGTGAATTTTGGGTTCCAGGTGCGAGCCCAGAGCCGGGATAAGCAGATTGAGGAGCGGATGTTGGCCCACAGGCAGGATGACAACAACAGACATGCCACCAGGCACCAGGTAAAACTGGGAAAACCTCAGCTCCCGCTTCCCAGGATCCGTGGGTTTAACCTGACCTCCCTTCTCCACATCTGTCAGCCGTTGTCACCCCCAGTGTGTTTCAGCAAAGGCAGTTCCTTGTCCCCTTTCAGTGAGGAGCAGCCAGGGAGAGCAGCTCTGTCATACCAGAGGAGGCTGGAGCGTTCTCAGGAGGGGCTTTGATGTGCAGGACGAAAGAATTCCTGCAGAACTGTAAACTGCAATTTGACTCTGACTAAACAGAAAAGAACCAAACCAGGGGAATTACATTTTTCAGCTCCTGAGTGTTGGATTTGAGTCAAGATGAGTCAGCTCGGAGCTCTTCCCATGATTAAGCATTCCATGAGGAGTGCTCCCTGTCTTGTGGGGCTGAGGTGCTCTGGCAAAGGCTGTGGTAGGAAGACAAATATCCTGCTTTACATACCTGTGTTGGGCCCTGTTATTAACAGAGGATTTGGTTCAGAGGCAGCAAACCCCATGAAATGAGAGCCAGGACAGAGGTCCTGGGGGTGGGAATGGGAATGTTTGGAGTGGATGGAGCAGCAAAAGATCCCACCTCTGGTTTTTCAGGCCCCCACAGAGAGGCAGCTGCGATACAAGGAGAAGGTGGCTGAGCTCAGGAAGAAGAGGAACTCAGGACTGAGCAAGGAGCAAAAGGAAAAATACATGGTAAAAGCACTAACTTTGAATATTCCCTCCTTCCCTCCGGTCTGGAACGAAACCACTGAGCAGGAGTTTGGCTTTCCCAGTCATCCTGCAGCATTCCCAGCCAAAAAAGCTGCAAGATCCCGCAGCTTGGTAGCAGCCTGGCAGCAGAAGTGTTGTTTGGTTGTTCCAGGAGCACAGACAGACCTATGGCAACACCAGGGAACCTCTCCTGGAAAACCTGACCAGTGAGTACGACCTGGAGCTGTTCCGGAGGGCGCAGGCACGGGCATCCGAGGACCTGGTGAGACTGAGCTCCGGCAAACGTGTGACAATACACCTCACATCTGTGGGAATGTGGAAGTTTCTGGGGTTTGTGGTACTTGTGCAGAGAAATCTGAGTTTTTAGAGCAGCTGCAGCCCAGCCAGGTCAGCACAGTGACACCAGGACAGTGTTTCAGTGCCACTCATCCCGAGGCACTTCCCACTGGAAGCACAGCTGGAGCTGAGCACTGCAGGCAGGAATGCTGCAGTGCCATTCCACAGGTGTTTTGGGGAAAGAGTGGGCACCTTCCCCTGCTGGAAGGGGGGCTGAGGGCTGGTGGCAACAGAAGCCACCCTGGCACTGGCCAGTGACTGAAATGGAGCTCAAAACCTTGTGTTGCTGAAGCTCCTGAGGCGCTTCCCAAAGCCTTATTCCACCTCCAGGGAGGAACCAAAAGAGCCTTTGATCCTTTCCATTTACAGTTGTTCAGGATTCACATCCATGACAAGGGTTTGTCATCCATGGCAAGGCATTCACACCGAGACATGGACTCAGAANCAGTGACTGAAATGGAGCTCAAAACCTTGTGTTGCTGAAGCTCCTGAGGCGCTTCCCAAAGCCTTATTCCACCTCCAGGGAGGAACCAAAAGAGCATTAGGCTGTGTCCTATCCCTGTGGATCAGGATTCACATCCATGACAAGGGTTTGTCATCCATGGCAAGGCATTCACACCGAGACATGGACTCAGAAGGCTTGAATGACGTGATTTCCCCGAGGAAAACGGGTCCCTTTTCTTCTGCACCTGCTTTTGATTTGTTTTTTTTTTTCCCCTTCCCAGGAGAAGCTGAGGCTGCAGGGCCAGATCACCGAGGGCAGCAACATGATTAAAACCATTGCTTTTGGTCGTTACGAGCTGGACACGTGGTACCACTCCCCCTACCCCGAGGAGTACGCTCGGCTGGGCCGCCTCTACATGTGCGAGTTCTGCCTCAAGTACATGAAGAGCCAGACAATCCTGCGTAGGCACATGGTAAGGGCCAGGCCAGAGCTCCTTCCTTGAGTTTCAAGTCTGATTTTAGCTTGTAAAAGATTTAAACTGTGGCTGGTGTAGCTCAGTTGCTGTGGGAGGTGAGAAGGCTGCGGGTTTCCCGGTCTGTCAGCAGCTGCTGTAACTGTTTCTGTGCTTACAACAGGAGTAACACCCTAATTTTGTCCTTCTAACAGTAGTGACAGCCTGATTTTGTCCTTCAGACAGTAGTGACAGCCTGATTTTGTCCTTCAGACAGTAGTGACAACCTGATTTTGCTTTCCTGGCACAGGCAAAGTGTGTTTGGAAACATCCCCCGGGGGATGAGATCTACCGCAAGGGCTCCATCTCCGTGTTCGAAGTGGATGGGAAGAAGAACAAGGTAACAGGCTGGGACCATCAGGGGTGTGGAGACAAGCTTTAAAATACAGCAGGCACTGCTCTTCCTGCAGAGACCCAGGGTGCCCCTGGCCCTCTCTCCCCCAGTCTCAGGAGGGAGTCTGGGCTGTCCATTCTTTAGGAGTTTTTGCTGCATTTTCACCGTGGTTGTTCCTCAGCCCTGTTGTGCCTCAGCAGTTCCGTCTGCTTGGAGATGGGGGTGGAAATCCCTTTCTGAAAGTCAGTGGGGAGATTTCTGTGCTTGGCCTCCCTCAGCAGATTGTTCCTGCCCATCTCCCATTCTCTGGGAACACTCAGTCAAATTTGGGTGAGGGTGGGAAGCAGCTTGACTGATTAGCCCTGCCCTGAAGGGATCTCAAACTGCAGACTCAGCACCTCACTTGTGCCCTGTCCAGTTTTGTCCAGCCTCGAAGGTTTCAGAGGAAAGGACAAAGGAGCAAATCCCAGAGGCTGGAAGCTGGGAGGAGGCTTTCCCAGTTGCCAGAGATGATTTTGGAGGATTGACACAGTAGGGAGACCCAATCTCTGCTCCCCTTCTCTGAGGGGGTGATGCTTTGGGCATTCAGGGCCTGAGATCACAAACATCCATTCCCACTGGAAGCCAAGCTTTCCAAGTGCCATCCCAAAGGGAATTGTTTCCTGGCCCAGCTGCTCTGTCATTTCTCAGATGGTTCAGGACTTTCTCGTCCCTTCCCATGTACTGTTTTATCCACACTTGGGATATTTTACTGGAATAAACACATGTATCCTGCTCCTTTGCCTCTAGATCTACTGCCAAAACCTGTGTCTGCTGGCAAAACTCTTCCTGGACCACAAAACCCTGTATTATGATGTGGAACCCTTCCTCTTCTATGTCATGACAGAAGCTGACAACACTGGCTGTCACCTGATAGGATATTTCTCCAAGGTGAGTGGAAAACACACACACCTTCATTACCCACCTCACAAAATGAGGTTTAGGACCCCAGTTACCAGCACTGAATCCAACCCCCTGAGTTTTTGCAGTCTCAGGGTTTGCTGCTTTGGGGAACAGATAAAGTTTCCAGCCTGAGCTGCAGGATTTGTGCTGTTTGCTGCAGGGATTGCAGGTGCTTTGCTGCTCCATCTTTTCCCATTCCTTGCAAAAAAACCCAAATCAGCTCCAAGGAATGACTGTTGCCAGGAAGCAGAATGGTTAAAAGCAGAAGCAAGATAAAGAAAGTCTAAAGAAATGTAGAGAAGAATACATTATTAGTCAACATTTTTTTTTTTATAAAGGACTCAAAGGAATGAAAATTCTTTGTGATATCTCAGCTTCTCCACCTCAGGTAACTTCAGCAGATCCCACAACAAAGTCACTGGCCAAGCTTAGAGTAGGAGCCACTTTTCTCCACTGTTTGCCTAAAAAATAGCCACTGTTTTTGCCTAAAAAAGAACCAGGATTGTCTGGCTCTTCCTGTGTTTGAGCCACTGATGTGCAGCAGGGATTGAACAAAGACCTGGAAACCTCCTTCCTGGTTGTTCTTTCTGCAGTACAGAAAAAGGGGTTGTTTTCTGGCCGTGGTGATGTCGTGCAATGCACTTGTTCAGATACTTCAGCCAGAGAAATTCCATAGGTAGGAGAGTGCTCTGCCAAATTAAACTGTGTGGGTGAAATCACCTGAGTCACAAGTGAATAAAGAGCTAAAAAAAAAATGCTCTGAAATAAAACCTGCACAATCTGATCCCATCCCTGGGAGTGTCCAAGGCCAGGCTGGAGCACCCTGGGCTGGTGGAAGGTGTCCCTGCCCATGGCAGGGGTGGCACTGGAGGGGCTTTAAGGTCCCTTCCCACCCAACCCATTCCATGATTCCATGAGTCTACAACTCCATGACCCAGGAGTTTGAAGCCATCCCAGGATTAAAACTGTGCAGCAAACACCCAGTTTAATGGCTGGTACAGTCAGACACCTGACCAGGCTGGGGCAGAAGGGGATCACGTTCCTGGGTGTCAGGCAGGTTCTGCTGCTGTCCCTCCTTTCCCTGGTGTTGGATCAGTCGCTTGGGCTTGCTGGGATTATGGGATCCCCACTGTTTGCACACACCTAGGCCTGTTCATCCTCCCTGCTCTTTGTTTTTCAGGAGAAGAATTCCTTCCTCAACTACAACGTTTCCTGCATCCTGACAATGCCTCAGTACATGAGACAAGGCTACGGCAAAATGCTCATTGACTTCAGTACGTGGGGAGGGAAATTCTGAGGGATTCCACCAGCCAGTCTCACAGATCTGGTGGAGGTTCAGCGCTTTTCATGGTTGGGGCAGTTTAAAGAGAGGCTTTTTTGATGTTTTCAGGTTATTTGCTGTCTAAAGTAGAGGAGAAGGTGGGCTCTCCCGAGCGGCCCCTGTCCGACCTGGGGCTCATCAGCTACCGCAGCTACTGGAAGGAGGTTCTGCTGCGGTACCTGCACAACTTCCAGGGCAAGGAGATCTCCATCAAAGGTGAGCTTTGGAGCTAAATGAGCCTGGATTGGTCCACTGTGCATCCCCCTCAGCCACAGGGCGGGGGTTTGTGGAGCAGCATGTTCCTGGAGTCGGGAATGGCCCCTTCCCAGCGCTGCCACCACTGAGGATGAGTCAGTCTGCAGTGTTCTGAAAGCATGTGTTGGCTTCTTCTTCAAAAAAACCACATTTGTGAAAAGATTCAGCCAAGAGCTTTGTCTGCCTGTACGTTGGGGTGTTAATTTTAAAAAGAAAAGTGGCTCCAGGAGCCAATATTAAGAATATTTGGACTCTTAGCAGTCTGTTGGTGTGACCTGGGAGTGTGTGGCACTTCATAGGGTTGTCAGGGTAGTCCTGAAAAGGCAGAACTACATCTTCCAGAGGATTGCACCTTATTAATATGAATCCTGAGATTTATATCACTAAAGCACTGCAGTGCTGGATGTACCTCCCCAGTCCACGCAGGGAATTTCCCGTCTCGTTTCCAAAGGAGTTGCACAAAACTCCTGATTAAAACCCAGCAGTTTGGGGGCACTGTGGAGGGATTGATTCCTGTTTTACCAGAACTGCTGGTGTTTTGCAGAGATCAGCCAGGAGACTGCAGTGAACCCCGTGGACATCGTGAGCACCCTGCAGGCCCTTCAGATGCTCAAGTACTGGAAGGGAAAACACCTGGTCCTGAAAAGACAGGTAAGCTTGGGGAGGGTTATCCCTGTGATTTTATTTAGCTGGTAATTATGAGCTTGCTGAAATCAGGGTTTCCTTTGCTGGGTTTTTTTTCCAGTCTTCTCATTCCAGTGGGGGAGAACTGGGATTTCCAGATAAAATAGGACTTGGGTGTCCAACCTGATTGTTCAGCAGTGCATAAATAACCTTTATTGCCCTGCCTTTGGTGTGTGGGATAACACTGCTCATTGTGAGTGGCTTTTTGTGGGAGCAATGGATCAGCATTCCCATCATGGTCCTCACCGTGGCTGCCCTTCACTGGGCAAGTGGATGACATGGAATATCCTGAGCTGGGAGGGACCCACCAGGATCATCCAGCCCAACCCCTGGCCCTGCCCAGGACACCCCAACATCCCCCCTGGCCCTGAGGGTGTTGTCCAAACCCTCCTGGAGCTCTGGCAGCCTTGGGGCCGTGCCCACTGCCCTGAGGAGCCTGGTCAGTGCCAACCACCCTCTGGGGGAAGAACCTTTCCCAAAATCCAGTCCAGACCTGCTCTGACATACAAGTGAATGGAATTAATGGAATCCTGAATGAGTCCTGTTTGTTCCCTCACCAGTGGTTTATAAATCCCTAAATTTGCCTGTTGTTTTCCCCTCCCTGGGACTTTGTCAGTGGGGTTGAAGGGCTTCTGGAAAGCTCTGTGGAGGAGTTGTTGTTGTTTTGGTGTTATTTTGAGCAGTGGGTGGGTGAGTCACCTCCAGATCTGTGGATTTGGGTTTGTGACATTGTGCTGGGGATAATTCCCTGCCTGGACCACGTGCTCTAACCTGCCCTGTCCTGCTGTCCCCCCAGGACCTGATTGATGAGTGGATAGCCAAAGAGGCCAAGAGATCCAACAGCAATAAGATCATGGATCCCAGCTGTTTGAAATGGACCCCTCCCAAGGGAACCTAAGTGTCCCTCTCTCCTGGAGCCAGTGACCCCCAGCAGTAGAAGTTCCCCGGGATCTCTGTGTGTCCATTGCTGTTGTGGTGGGCTGGTGCAGTACCCCCAAACCCCAACAGATCAGCTCCCCCTGGGACTGGCCTGGCCTGGATCGTTGTGCTCCCACAGTTCTGAGGAACTTTGATGTCTCGGCCTCAATGAGGTTGCAAGGATTGGATCTGTAGGATTGGATCTGTAGGATTGGATCTGTAGGATTGGATCTGTACCGGACCCCCAGCAGCGCTGGCCCAGGAGCTCTGACACTGGTACTGTCCCTGTCCAGCCACTGGTCTCACCCTCCTGTTCCTGCTCCAGTGAGCTTGTGTCGTGTCCTGTGAGCCAGTTGTTCCTTCCCTCAGGTTCCTGGAGCTCTCAGCACTGGAGTCACTCCTGTGGCTTTTGGACAAGGTCAGATAATTGGGGAGGGTCTGGTTTTCCCCTGAGCTGCAATTACACCAACTGCAGTGTTTTAGCCAGTCCTGGCCCATTCCAGGCCTGAAAAGAGTTTTGGTGGGATAATGTTCCACCTCTTCCAGCAGTTTTCCATAGGTCTTTTTGTAGTTAATGATGTACAAGCAGAACTTGCTGCTGAGTGAAGGCTGAGGGTGTGAGAACACCCTGCTCCGAGATGTTCCCGTTATCCTGCAGCTCCCACACCTGCTGGAGAGACCCCTTCATTGTAAGTCCTGTTTTTCCTCCTTTATCTCTTGGAGTTGGTGAGTCCCTTTACACAGAAACAGTGTATTTAACTGGAGACACGTTTCCCAGAGCAATCCTCCTTGAACTGTGGCTCTCTTCGTATTGGAGAGGGTTATTTTTTCCCCTCTAGACTGAAGAAACAAAAACTTTGGACAGATTTTGGCTGGCCTTGTCCAAACAGCCACAGAAACTCCAGGAGTTGTTGGGTTGCCCAGGCTGTGCTCCAGGGAGCTGTGGGATGGGTCATCCTCTGGCAGTGCATCCTTGTTTCTCTTTGTAAAACAAACAGAAAAAAATAATAAGCTTTGACTTCCTCTCTCCCACCAGCACCACCAGAAGAAACTCTCCTGCAATGGCTTCCCAGTATAACCACTGTCCTTGTGCCACCTGTATGGCTCCAGTGTGACTAAAATCAGGGACAAGCTCGGGGTAGGGGCTGGGACCATCCCAGTGCTGATTTCATGGAATCTTCCAGTGCTTCCTCACGGAACAGGCTCTGACATGAAGCACTCGCAGTGTCCTGGCAGGTGGGAGCCATTCCCTGTTAACCACTGCCCCATCCTGGCCTGGAAGAGTTCTCTCTTGCTCCTCTGTTGGTTGTCTGTCCTGGAAAAAATTAAAAAAAAAAAGGAAAAGATACTTCCTGCTCAGTCCCCAGCATGGACCTTGTGGGCATTACTGAACCTCCTGTCTGTGCCCTGCTCTGCACTGTCACTGACACAGATCCTGACGGGATATCCAGGGAATTAGATCCCTTGGGGAGTAGGGAAGAGGGCCATCCTCCTGCAGCAGCTGTTCCCTGTTCCCATGGTGTGGTAGAATGTGCTGTCCTGTTCCTGCTCCTCAATAAAGCATGTTCTCTGCTCCGCCCTGGGCTCGGGTTCCTGATTTTCCCACTGAGGGGAAGCTCATTCTGGAAGCCCAAGGGGCTGATTTTCACCCCATCCCTGGTGCTTTAAGGGTTGGGGCTGGAGCTGCCTCAGGGCTGAACCTCTCCAAAATATCCTCAAGTTTTGATGGCTCTGCAGCTCCTTGTGCACAGGAGGAAACTGAGGAATATCTGGATGTTGCCAGATACTGGGAACTTAAATATTTGGGACTCTGTCCATCAACATGTTTGTGTGGATTCCACCCCTGTTCCAATGCTTTGCCACCCCTTCCATGGAGAATTTTCCCCTGGTATCCAACCTAAACCTCCCCTGGCACAACTTGAGGCCGTTGTTGGTACAATAAGAGGTTTTTCCCACATTGGGACAAACTTGTTCCCGCTTTTCCTTCCCTGAGATCTCCCTGCACCTCCAGGAACTGCTCCGTGGGTGCTGCTCCTTCTCCCAGCTGGGCACTGACAGTTCTGGCTCCTCCCTTCTTGGTGGAATTGTTTGGGGCAGGATGTGGTTGTGTTGTGGAAGGAATAGGTGGTTGATATCCCTATAAAGAACAGGAGAGGGAAAGAGGGAAGCAGGAAGGAAAGGAAGCTAAATATGTCCAATTACTTCAGTTGTTTCTATTGTGATGCCTGGGTGACTCTGAGCTCGGTTTAAACCCCTCTAAGACAGTCCCTCTGCCAGTAACTCCGCCCTCCTGGTGTTCCAAACCCATGGAAAGAGCTGGAACACCAACCTCTCGCACCAGCTCACAGGCCAGGGCAAAAGCAGCTCTATTTTTGGGAGCATCCCCTGTAATTAACTCTGCTTTTTGTCCCCTGCCCTGGGCCCACACGGCACAGAAACCACCCAGACCTGGGTCTGGCTCACGGCAAAGAGGGACACAACAAAAGGGAAAGAAAACATCCCCAGGAAACCAGTGGATCCCAGAGGCTCCTGTGAGTTTTCTACAATAGATTTCTAACTCCAAGACCTGCTGGACTGGACCTGACACCCTCCCCAGCACCACCATTAAAGCCTGGGCTGAACAGGGGGAACAGTCCTGGATTTGGGCCTGCTTTGCACACACAAACACAGGGGGGGTTGGGAGGGGCATTAAAGCCCATCCAGGGACACCTCCCACCAGCCCAGGCTGCTCCAGGTTCCATCCAACACGGCCTTGGACACTCCCAGGGCTGGGGCAGCCACAGCTTCTCTGGGCAACCTGTGCCAGGGGCTCCCCCCCTGCTCTTCCCACATCCCTTCATTAACCCACTCCTGGGACACCCTTTCCCCTCTCTGACCCTGCTCGGGCAGGGAACTGGGAACAGGAAGCTCCAGCCCCGCTTCTCCCACCTCTGGAGCCTCAGGGTGACCCCCTGGAGCAGCTGGGAAGAGCAGGATGTCATGGAGCAGCTGGGAAGAGCAGGATGTCATGGAGCAGCTGGGAAGAGCAGGATGTCAGCAAACCCTGGCTTTTGGCAACTCCAGCGTGTTCCTCACGAGCCAACATCGAGAGCCTTGTTTGCTTCCCATCCCACTGGGAGCTGTCCTTGCAGACCCTCCTTCCAGTGAGATAAATCACTTGCTGCTCCAGCCATCCTGTTTATTCCCTAGTGCTGGAACTGGACACCATCAACCCAAAGTTCCTGAGGAGTCTCCCTCTGGCAGACTGGTCCTTGGGAGAGAAAACCCCAAATCAGGTGGGGAAGAACAACCAAATGCAGTGATTAATGTTGGCCAAGGCTGTTCCTCCCCTGATTGCTTTCAAACTTTTGGAGCTGCTGGTTTAGGGAATGGCTTTGCTGGAATTCCAGAGGCATTCCAGGGACGTGGCTTGTAATAAATGTGGCGATAAACTCGTGCCTAGCTGACTGATTTCTGGGAGTTATTTTTGTCAGACAGGTCAAAAAATGGTGTCTTTTCTAGAAAAAAAGGCAGAATCAAGGTCAAAACTGACCCTTTCTCTCCCCTTCCCAAGGACAAACCTCAGATGGACAAGGGCAGTGTCAGTGCTGTCCTGGATCACTTGGAGTCCCAGGTTTGGGAGGAGCCTGGTATTCCCTGGGACACGGACACAGCGTGAGTTAAATCACTGGAAATCCAAATAAATGTGTCTCTTAGAAAAGTGTTGGTTTGTGAACCTTCAGGAAGGTCTTTGATCAGCTCGTTCTGGGCTCTGCCACCCATAAAATGTGACACTCAGGCCCTGAATACTTCAGGTCCTAAACACTTCTTTTTTCCTCATTTTCCATGTCTTGTTAACTCGGCTGATTCAGCCCCAGGCAGACAATGGTCTCTGTAATTCCAACAAAGCAGCAGAAAGGTTCTTTTCCCTAGATTTTACAGTTTAAGATCCCCCACAGAACTCACAAGACACTTAATTCTTCTCAAGTTTTGTACTAAAAAGCAAACTCTTGCTTGCTGGGGCTGCGAGAAACCAATTTTACAGATCAGTTGGATTCAAATCACGTTTAAGAATCTTAAAATCTTGTTTCCCAGCCCCCAGTGGGGGATGTATTTATTGGTGCATCCCATTGCCAGCCCAGGAATTCCGCTGCCTTGTGTCCTGGAATCAAACCCAGCTGATTAAAAGTTTTAAAACTTCCTGAATTGTTTTTTTTCTGAGTTCCATTTGATAATTCATCCTGCTCAGCCATTGAATCCGAGCGACCGCAGAACTCCCTGGAAAGCCCCGGTGAGATGTCAGCGAGGAAAAGCTCCAGGATGTTTTCCAGCAGGGCCTGGAATGCTGGGAGGGCAGCAGAGGGAGCTGCTTTCCCAGGGCAAAGGCAGGGAACTCCTGGGAGCTCCGCTGGACTTTGGTTTTGTCCATTTTTCCATATTTTCTGGGCAAAAAGGGGATGTTTGTGTTCGGGGGTGTTTGTGGGAAGGGCACGGGGAGAGTTCCCGTTCCCGGGCTCTCCGGGGGGTTTTTACCCATCCCCAGCTTTGGAGGGTGTGGGTGCAGGATCAGAGGATCCTCATGGAATGGGTTGGGAAGGGACCTCAAAGCCCCTCCAGTGCCAGCCCCTTCTCCCAGCACAGTCCAGCGGGATGTGGCCCGTAGGTGGCACTGGGATTCCATCGGGATGGGCTGACCCCCCTAACCCCTGCCCTGCCACCACACCCCACTGGTGTCACCGGGCCGTGGGTGGCCGGGATGTCACCGGAGCTGGGGGTCATTTATTCACTGTCACGTCGTGCTGAGCACCCCATCGGGGCTGGGAACAACCTGCAGCCCCCAGCCTGAGCAGGAGGGGATCGGCCTCCCAAAAACCCCCTGGGAGGAAGATCCATCCCAGTGCAGCTCCTCTGGGTTTGCAGTTCCCACTAAAATCCTCTGGATCTGCCCCGGACCTCTGCAAGTGTGTGGAACACCACGGGATTTTCCCATTCCCATTCCCATTCCCATTCCCATTCCCATTCCCATTCCCATTCCCATTCCCATTTTGGAATGGTTTGGGCTGGAAGGGACCTTAAAGCCCCTCCAGTGCCACCTCCTGCCCTGGGCAGGGACACCTCCCACTGTCCCAGGGTACTCCAAGCCCTGGGACCCCCAGAGTGAACATGGGATCTGTTGCAGCTCCCAGAGTCCTGGTTTTCCTTTTTAATTTCCTTTATTTTATCACCTCAGTGCCCTGATGAACACCCAGAGCTCCCTGTGCCACTCCACAAACGTGCCATGGGATGTGAAGAGCCTGGGATTGGTGCTGGGAGGTGGGAGGTGGGTTTTCCAAAGGTCCTTGTCCCCTCCCTGGAGGAACAGTGGCTTTCCCAACGTGAGCAGCTCCAGCTGATGTGCTGCTGGTGTTGGAAATCTGGTTCTGGCTGTGACACCAAACCCTCCCAGTGCCAGGGCTCAGAGACCAGCAGGGAACTGGTCTGGAGGGACTGGTTTGTGACAAAGGGCTGAATCAGGTGGGGAGGGGCTCCCACACATTCCCGGGAGATGCCCAGGGAGGGAGGGAGAGCTTTTAGGGAAAGGTAAATGACTGGAACGGAGGGAATGGAAGAGAGGGGAAATACAGGATGACTGACACAGAAACCCCCATGAGCCCTGGAGTGTCTGGAATGTTGTGGGAGCCTGGGAGAAATCCCACCCCGGGGTCACCTGAGGAGATGCACAGGACTCCAGGTCCCTTCCCTGCCTTCCCTGGGGCTGTTCTTGTCATCTGGGGGCAGGGTGGGATCTGCTCTGGAGTAACAATGCCTTTGGAAAACGGCCATTCCAGGATCTGTGACTTGTGGCACAGCCCACAGCACCAGGGGCAGGTCCCCATCCCTGGGCAGGTCCTTCATCTCCAAGGTGTTCCCAAACCAGCATTTCTTTTTAAAAACCAGCCTTTGCAGCACTGGGGGGGATTGTTGGGAGGGGATTTAACCTGGGAGGTGGATAGGGGATGATGGGCAAGCTCTGGGTGATGCCATGAGAAGAACATAATTAAAAGTTCAGGGCCTGACCTGGGAGAGAAATTTAGTGTTGACACCAAGAAGGCAGAATTTATAAACCACAAAGACACAGAAAACCAGAGATGGAGAAGAAACAAACAGAGAGAGTGAGTGAGAGTGTCCCTGTCTGGGGAAAAAGGGAATTAAAAAAAGACTGAAAATTAGACGAGAAAGGATGAAAATCTGAAAAAGACCTGAGAGCCCCTCCCAGGGCCTAAAGGGGCTCCGGGAGAGCTGGAGAGGGGCTGGGGACAAGGGATGGAGGGACACGACACAGGGAATGGGTTTGAACTGAGAAAGAGTAGGATTAGATGGGACATTGGGAAGGAATTCCTCCCTGGGAGGGTGGGGAGGGCTGGGATGGATTTCCCAGAGAAGCTGTGGCTGCCCCATCCCTGGAAGTGTCCAAGGCCAGGCTGGAGCACCCTGGGACAGTGGAAGGTGTCCCTGCCCATGGCAGGGGGTGGATCTGGGTGAGCTTTAAGATCCTTTCCAGCCCAACCCATTCCATGATTCCACGACCTGTCAGGAAAAGGTTTCTCTGCACAGACCCCCCGGGCAGACCCTCATTTTTGGGTTCCCAGCCTTGGTCAGGGGGTTTCTCCCTGGGGGTTCTGCCCACGGATCCAGCTCCTGCAGGGAGTTTTCCCGGTGATTCAGGAGGTGATGCAGCTCCTCTGAGTCAGCCCAGGAGGGGAGGGATGGGGGCCCTGGAGCTGCTCTCGGCCAGACCAGCTCCAAACCTGACTGCTCAGGTCCTGAACTGCTGGCACAGCTCGGGACACTCCTCTGCAGCTGATAACAGGAATTGCTGCTGCAGCTCCTGGGCTCCTTCCCACAGGTGGGAGAGGGCAGGAATGGGAATTTGCAGCCAGTGCAGACAAAGGGCCTCAGGACGAGTTTTTCTTGGCCATCCACTGGAAAAGACACTTGTTTCCTCTCTGGAAACATCACCTGTAAGAAGGAGATGGGCCACAGTGCTGAGAAAAACATTCACTGACTTTTGGAGGTTGGGCCATCCCAGGGGACAATTGGGAAGCAGGAGAACACCTAAATTAGAGCAGAGTAGTAGAAAACAGGACTTAAAGGCTGAAAATTCCCTGTTGCCCTTCCCCAGCCCGGGACCCTCTGAACCAGGGCCCTCTGGGTTGTCTTTCCATCTTCAGATCCAGAGGCCTCCACCTGCCTCAGACTCATCCCAGGGGTTGCTCTGATGGCCCCAGAAACTGGAAGAAACTTCCCACCCCACATTCCATCGGAGAGAGCGCCAGGCAGGTCCCTCCATCCCGAGGAGGACAGGACAGGAGAGACCAGGGGGTGTCTGGTTGGTACAAACACCCCACAGGGCTCTAGCAGGGTTTGCTGCTACCCCTGACTCCCATAGGATTCCACATTTGGGATTTTGGGGCTCAAGGTTTTTCCCCAAAATATTCCAATCTTCCCATCTCCGGGGCACAGAGAGCCTGGAGGAGCCTCAGCTCCTGCTCCCCAGCAGGGCCAAGAGCTCTGAACTCCAAACACCCCTTCCCTCTGTAATTATGGGTTATTTTTAGGTGTCCCTTCCTTTTGCTATTCCGGGCTCCGCATCCTCCGCAGGGTGAACCGGAGAAGGTGCTCGGAGCCGAACCCGCTGGGTTGGGAAGCAGCAAAACGAGGCTTCTAAACCCGGCTCGGAGGCGTAGGAGCCACTGGCCAGGGCTGGCAGGGAGCCCTGGCCCAGCACAGACCACAGCTCTCCCAGTCTGGAGCTGCCAGAGCCCCAGTGGCTCCGGAGGGCGCGGGGGGGAGCGGGATGGGGGGACTGGGCTGTGCCAGGCCTGGGACCAGGGGGCTGTGGGGGGTGTTTGGGTGGGGCTGTGCCCCGTGGAGCTCATCTTGTTCCCTTTGGGTCCAATCCTCAGCGGGTTGGCACCAAAAACTTTAATGGATGATGGATTTGATGCCTGACTGTGGCGTTGGGGGTGGGCTCAGCTCCAGCTCGGGACATGCTGGTTGTCCCAGTCCACTGGAAATGGGGGTTCTCTTTCTTTAAATCTTTCTTTTCTTGTTCTCTGCAAGTCCCCTGTTTCTTTATTTTCATATGAGCTGGTCTGGGGGCTTGCTCAGCACTCTGTGGGTTGGACATGTCACTGTGACAGGGACACATTTCCCAAGGGGCAGCAGGAGGTCAGGAGAGCTCCCTTTCACTGCTCACAGTCCCCTCCGAGCCCTGGGAGGGCTCTCTCCCTCCTCTGACTGTCCCTCCTGGGGTCCTGCCCGTGTCCCCACAGAGGACACTCATCCCACCACCAGGAGTGGGGGTTCTCCTCCCTCCTCCCGACTCTCCTGAGCCAGACTCCTCACCCCCTGCCCTCGGGGCTCACAAATGCTCATTATTCCCGGATTGCTGCAAAGACAGTAGTTCCTGATTCCAGGGAACCCCTTCCTGTGAGCTGAGCTCTGGAGGGGGAATCTACGGTGGAGTTTTTGCCAAGAGACTCCAAGAGTGGCCACCCCAGCGTGGGTTCCCTGATTCCCGAGGGAACAGCCCCTGCAAAGGCCAGGGAAGGAAGGGAAGAGGTGTTGAGCTGCTTTTGCATTCCCCCGGGCAGACCGAACCAGCCCCTTCCTCCGAGCAGGGATTTAAACAGCCCTGGGAGCGCCCGGGGTTGTTCCCGGCTCCCACGGGAGCCCGGAGGAGCCGGAGCTGCTCCATCATGACCCGGGGCTGCTCCTCCATCCCGCTCCCATCTCTGCTGCCCCCGGAGCTGCCGCGGAACAGGGGCCGGAGCGCGGAGCAGCTGGTTCCAGTTAGAGCCGGGACACATTAAAGCCGGGTTTATATTTAGCCGGGCCGCTTTAAGAGGAAAGCCTTTTATCCTCGTGGCTGGTCATCCATCAAGCCCCGGGGAGGGCGGGGTGGTGTCTCCAAATAGATCCCAAGGAAAAGCGGCCACTGCGAAACCACATTTCCTCCTGGGAGGGCTCTCCAGAGACGGGCCATCGCTGCGGCCGCGCCTCTGGTCGCCAGTCCCGGGCCGGGCTGGTCACGGGAGCTGGCAGGGACACACGGGAGCTGGCAGGGACATCAGGGACACACAGCCCGGCAGGGACATCAGGGACACACAGCAGGACAGGGACATCAGGGACACACAGCCCGGCAGGGACATCAGGGACACACAGCCCGGCAGGGACATCAGGGACACACAGCAGGACAGGGACATCAGGGACACACAGCCCGGCAGGGACATCAGGGACACACAGCCCGGCAGGGACATCAGGGACACACAGCCCGGCAGGGACATCAGGGACACACAGCAGGGCAGGGACATCAGGGACACACAGCCGGGCAGGGACATCGCCCTGGCAGGGACACACAGCAGGGCAGGGGCACCACCAGCACAGGGAAGGGCTTGGCATCGTGGCCTCGGAGCTGTCCCGGAGCCCTGATCCTCCACTTGTTGCTCCTGCAGGAATGGAAACTGCCCTTGGGGATTTTCCAGCTGGTTTCCCCCAACAAATCCCAGCTGGAGCAGGAGCCCGGTGGCTCTGGGCTGTCAGTGTGCTGGGGTGTTGAGGAGGGGACCAGTGCCCAGCCCTCTGAGGTGTCCCCTGGCCCTCAGGGGTGGGAGGATCCTGCCATCCTGCCGCTCCCAGGGGCACCGGGGTCAAAGCTGAGGTGGCCCAAAGGGAAGGTGCTGGTGGTGAGGAGGGTTTTCTAATGAGATGTAACAGGTGAGGTGTAACAGGAGGTACCATCAGGGCACTGGAAGGTCTCCTGCTGGATTCAAACCCAGCTTGGTGCTTGTTTCCTGATTTTTATGTGTTTTATGGAGCAGAACCCAAATAGTGACAGGGCACAAAGAGGGCAGATGGTGATGGGATCAGGGGTGTGAACTGCCAGAGGGCAGGGATAGATGGGATATTGGGGAGATGTCCTTCCCTGGGAGAGCAGGGACAGGATGGAGTGGATTTCCCAGAGGAGCTGTGGGTGTCCCATCCCTGGAAGTGTCCAAGGCCAGGTTGGAGCACCCTGGGATGGTGGAAGGTGTCCCTGCCTGGGACAGAGGATGGAAATGGATGTTTAATGTGCCTTCCCACACAAACCATTCCATGACTCCATGATTCTGTGCTCCAAAGGCCCCTGCAGGCCAGGCTGTGTGTTTGTCACTGACACAACCCCTCAAACACCAGGGAATTCCTCCTGGGAAGGCTGTTCCTGCCAGGCTGTTCCTGTGCCAGGCTGCTCCTGCCACTCCAGTGCATGGCTCCAATGCTTTATCCATGGCCGAGAAAGATCCCGGGGAGGAGGAACCTGCTGTCAAGGACAGGAAAAGGCTCTTGGCTGGGAGCTCCTCTCCCTCAGGCCAGGAGAAATTCCAGTGGATTTCCTCCAGGTTTGTGTTGGCGTCGCTGAGAGGGGACTTGGACCCTGTTCCCGTGTTTCACAGCCCTGCTGGGAGCAGGAGGGTATTGGATCCTTGCAATTCCCTTGGCTTTTCCAAAGGCTCTGCATCACTGGTGGTGTTTTAATGGCCACAGATGGGTTTGGAACCCCGGAGTGTCCTGGCTCGTTCCAGGGATGGAATTGCCACCACCAGCAGCAGAGGGGCAGTTTTTGGGCTCCAAGGATGATGATTTCCAAAGTCCCGGGGGAAGTCCCAGCTCTGGGCCAGCAGGACCCACCTGGAACTGCCCTGATTCCATGGAGGTTCCCTCCCCTGGGAAACACCGGGGGGGGGGGCTCCCTGTGTGCACAAGCAAAACCAGTTTGGAACTGGAACCAGTCTGAGATTAAACCATTTCCTTTGCTCTCTTTCCAAGAATGAACTTTATTTTTCCAGTTGATCTGAAAACAGGGAATATTGAGACTGAGGTTGTGTGTTTTGTTTTTCTTTCTCTTCTCTTCCTTGTGCCTGGATGAGCTCCCAGAAAAACACAGAAAATGAAACATTTATTCTTCTTCCCAGTGAGAAAGTTTCTTCTTTTCTGGGAAGAGGTGCAAGGGTCGGACTGGAACTGCCACCATCCTTGTTTTGTGAGGAGCAAACACAGATAGGGAATGCAGAGCCTGGCCACACATCCCAGAGAAAGGGGCTGCAGGGAAAGGTTGGAACACGCCAGAAAAATCTGCTCTTGTGACTGGAGAGTGTTTTCCTCCTCCACAGCTCCCCAGACTTGGAGCCCTTCGGATTTCAAGGGCTTTGGGGAACAGAAAAGGGATGACTTTCCCACTGGAGGGAACAGGGAGATGCACAGGGAGGAATCTGTTGATTTAACTCTCACTGGAGTTTCCGTCCCAGTCTCCAGGTGGGATCCAGAGCCATTATTTCTTCACAACCCCCACTTTTTGTGCCATGAGTTCCCTCCCACGAATGGCTGGGGGGGTTTATCCCCTGAACACCCCCCTGGGATTCCCTCCCAGCACAATTCCCTGGTGGGGATGAGCCCACCAGTGGCTGCTGGGCTGAGTTTTCCCTGAGTCACCCCCAGCAGCCACTTCCAACCCCCACTTCCATTTCCCAGTTCCAGTTTTGTTTGACTCACCCCGGGGTGATGCCCTGGGGAGATGATCCTGGTATTTAATGCTCAACTTCTCAGAGCCAAACATTCCCTGTCCTTCCTCAGCAACACAGGGGGAGGAATTGAGTCTGTCCTTTGTGATTTCCACTGAGAGGAAAGGCTGGATTCCCCCAGGAAGGAGCCTGGGATGCAGTGCTGGGATAAGGGAGAGGATGGACCAGGCTGAGCATTCCCAAAGCTGTGCAACAGCAGTTACAAAACCTGAAACTGGGCTGAACTTCCCTGGTTTCAGGTTTCACATCTCTGGATCATCAGGCAGATACTTCCAGCTGGGGAATTTCTGGATGTGTGTGTGTAACTTCCAGCAGCTCTGGAGGTGCCAGTGATGCCCTGCAGGAATTTGGGTTGGAAATCAGGCTCTTGAATCTGCAGCTTCCGGAGAACAGGAGCTTGGTGGTTGTTCCAGCATCCAGGCAAGGCCGGGATGGGGAATCCCTCATTGGAATTTGGGAGGTCTGGAGGAGCCTGAAACTCATTTGAATTTGGTTTTGCAAACCCAAACACTGATGAATCAATCAATCAATCAATTAATGTTTTCCCATGGGCTGGCCTGGCCTGCTCTGGCCACGACCCCACCAAAGACACTTCAATACTCACTCACTGATTTAATCCCAGTCTATTCTCACGCCTAAATCCTCATTCCCTTGAACATGGACATTCCCTGAGCCAGATTTTATAGCTTGGGGCCACCTCAGGTTGGTTTTGTGTTCTGTTTGCTTGTGCAATGGGTTTTCCTTCCTCAAAAGTGATGCAAAATGCAGCTGTTTATTTTAAATGACTGGTGGTGGATTTGCTCCTTTCCAGCCCCTTCCTGCTCGGGACAGGCACAGCTTGGGAAACTCCTGGTGTGTGACTCAGACTGGCAGGACTGGAGCTGGGAAGTGGCTTCCACACGGGAAGAGACAAGAGCCTCCTGCTTGGGGGAGGGATTTGAAAGAGGGGATGATAAGGAAAACGTGATAAAAATTGTGTTTAAAAGCCCAGGAGAAGTGGGGGGTACCCGGTGCATTTATCATGTCATCAAAATAATAAAAATAAGCAGAAAAGGCTGAGAGGGTGGACCAGGGAAGGGCTGCTCCTCCCTGGTGTGCTCCTCCCTCCCTGAATCCAGTGCTGATCCCTGAAAAGTGTCCCCAGAGCTCAGGGAGCCCTTTTCCCAGTGCTGGAATGACAATTTTTACAGCTCCTGTTGCTGAGTGTCTCCTGCTCCCAGACCCCTCACATCACCCTCTTTCTGGCCTGGAGATTTTTGCTATTTTCACTTGGTTTAATCCCTGGCAAGAAAACAGGTGGGAATTGAGCTGGGAAAGATTTTCCAGAGACCAGAGAGATGGAGCAGAGCAAATTTAGGGATAACTTCACTCCCTGCAATTTATGGCCATGGGGAAGCCATAAAATCATGGAAAGGTTGGAAAAGAGCTTTAAGGTCGAGCCCATCCACCGACTCAGCACCACTAATCCATGTCCCCACGTCCCTTTCTGCCTCCCTGGTATCTGCAGGAAGACTGAGCCGTAGGGAAGGCTCAGCAGCCTCTCAGGAGCTCCATCCAAGCGAGATTCCTGCTCCTGTTTGGGCTCCAGGGATGGGTGACACTGGGAAAGGTGTCACCTGAGCTCGTGAGCTCTCCAGGACTCTGCTTTGCTCAGGAGCAGCACCAATCCCTGGGTTTGGGTCTCCAGGGCGTTCCTGCCACAGGAATGACTCCCAGTGGCTCCCTGAACTGTGTGGGTTTGGTTGTTCATCAGATGGGGAAACAAGGAGCGTTTCCACAGCCACGGGAAGCAATTCCCAGTTCCAGGCACTGGAGGTACCGGGAGGTTCAGTCAGCACCAGGAAGGGAGGGGAGGAGGCAGAGCCAGGGATTGCAAGAGGGACAAAACAAGGGCAGGGACAGCAGAGGGTGGAGGAGATGGAGGGTGGGGATGGGCTGGGCCGCTCCTGCATTCCCACCTGGGGGGGGTCAGGTGAGGGATGGAGGGGTCACAGTCCCTCCCTGGAGCACGTTGGGTGTCCTGTGGTGTCACCACAGGCTGCCCTCAGACCATCCCAGTGACCACAACTGTTCCTGCTGCTCCCGGATCCCAGGGGAGCTGTGCAGGAGGAGTCCTGTTCCCTTTGGGATCGGGGGGCTGAGCCACCCCTCACCCCAAACCTGCTGTTTCCCTGATCCCAAATGTTCTGTTTCCCTGCTCTGAACTAACCCCTGATCCCAAACTCGCCATTTCCCTGGTCTGAACCACTCTGATCCCAAATTTTCGGATGTGAGACTGGATGTGGCATCAGTGCCATGGGCTGGGAACCACGGCGGGGTTGGATCGAGGGTTGGACTCGATGATCTCGGGGGGCTTTTCCAACCCAGCTGATTCTGTGATTCTCTGATTCTGTGATTCCATGATTCCATGATTCTCTGATCCCGTGGGATCAGCAGCCGCAGCTCTCACCTGCCCGCTGTGTCACCCTGGAACTGCCGCCTGTGCCTGTCCTGGCCCCGCTCCTGCCTGGACAGCAGGAGCCACCCCAGGAGCCATCCCGGGAGCCACCCCAGGGCCCGTCCCATCCCTGTGCCCCCTCCCAGCCCACCGTGGGTCCCCTCTCCCGTCCCAGCCCCGGCCCCGCCGCCTTTCCCAGCCCGGCAGCGCCGCAGCCCCCGCGGGGCCGGGGCTGGAGCCGCCCCGTTGTTTGTTTGGCTCCCGGTTTGTGGTTTCCCAGCGGTGCCTGCAGGTCTGCAGGAGAATCTGCTGCGAGAGGAGCCTCGCCCTGTCCCAGGCTCCGGGTTTCCGTGTGTGTGAGAGAGAAAGAGGGAGAGCAAACCCCCTGTGGGGTCACCCCCCTCTCCTGGGGGTCCTTCTCTGCTCTGCACAGGTAGCGAGGGCTCCCAGAAATTCCCAAACTAACCCCATGTCCTGGAAAAAAACCCATTGACCCAACGAGCTGAAAAGCCACAAAACAAATAGACACAATAAAAGGAATATTTTGATCAACCTTTAAAGCAATTCCATGCCCTCCCGGAGGCCACCTTTAGTCCCATCCCAGGAGAACACCAGGGTTCTCTGGGAGTCACCTGGAGTTGGTTTTTGGCCGTTCCCTCAGTGCTGCCTCAGAGCAGGGCTGGACTCTGCCCTTTAATCCCTTAATCCGTGGCCTTGGCAGCACGTGGGGAGGCAGGGATGCACTGGGGGCACAGGGAGGGGGTGCTGGGGGGCTGATCCAATCCATGAATCCCCCCTGAGCCAGCAGAGCTTTTCCTGAGGGCGGAGGGAAGGAAATGACAGATGGGTGTCCTGGGCTGCAATTTCCCGCTGCCTTTGCCATATTCCCCGGAGTTAATGAGCACTGTGCCCGCTCCCAGGAGCTGCTGTGGCTGGGA
>NW_016690535.1:235323-236924 GCF_001604755.1 Lepidothrix coronata | reverse complement strand
GTGCTGCCAGCTCTCACGGCCGAGGGGATCTCCCACGTGCTCCTGGAGCCACGTTCTGGAGCTGGGATGGGCTTGGGAAGCCCAGCAAACTGAGGAATGTGTTATTTACTGATCCTCATTACAGCAGAGTAAACCTGGAAAAAAACCATCGACCCAACGAGCTGAAAAGCCACAAAACAAATAGACACAATAAAAGGAATATTTTGATCAACCTTTAAAGCAATTCCATGGCCTGGGAGCTCGTGGTGTGTTGGACAGTCCTGCTTTGGGCTGAGGTCCTGCAGTCTCTTCTTCTAATTAGAGGAGTCTCTGTGTGCTCTTTCCTGAGCTTAAAGTTCCCAGAGGAACTCTGGAGTCACTTCCCAAAGAACTCCCACTTCCACTCCCACCACATGGTCAGAACCCCAGAGATAATTTCAATTTATTTCAGTGTCTGCAACTGTTGATCTCTCTCTCTATATATATAGATAGATAGATATTGATCCAAATATATTCCATATTGATTCCAAGTACTGTTTCCAAAATGCAACTGGTTTGGACTAAAAGGAAGGAAAACACCTTTGTTTCCTGCTCTGCCCCTTAAATGGGATCCAGGTGTGTCCAGAACTTACCAGGTGTGGGATCCTCCCCCCAGAAATGAGGTGATGTTCCTGAATCCCAGCTCTGTCCTGGTGATTCTGCCCAGGAAAAGAGGAGCAGAGCTGGAAACAGGAGCTCTGGGTCCCTGTCCAGTGCTCTGGCTGGGCCTCAAGTGTTGCATGTTGTTATTTATTCCTTATCTCCCACTTGAACCAGCTTTCCACAGGGAGGTGGCTTGAAATGGGAAATGGTTCCTCTCTAACCCACAGATTTTTAATTCCAAAGCTTCCGGGAAGTCAGGAACTTTTTCTGTCCGGAAGCAAAGGAAATTCCCACGAGGAATTTGAGAGTTGGGCAGGAATATTTTTCAGATTTATTTATCTGGAGCCAGATCTGCTCCATCCCCTGACCAGCACTGAGGGCTGATGTCACTCCAAGAAGTCTCTGAGCTCCCTGGAGAGAAAAAAGGTTTGGAATTCTCAACATAGTCCCTAAATCCACATAATTTTGTAGGGATGCTCCATGTTCCTGGCCACACCTTGGGGTTTTCTTTGGAATTCTGGGTTTCAGTGTTTAATATCAGACAGTCCAAGTTTAAAACTGTATTTTCTGCCCCCAATTCTCAAATTCGTGTCTCCAAAATTAGGGACCTGACTCCTTAAGGCTGAGCATCCCATCCCTGCTGGACACAACAGGAATTCCAGGGATTTAAAGGGTTTTGTTGGAGGCTCTAAAGGTGTAAAACCTCTCCAAAAAGTGATATCTGTTGTCCAAGGGGAGCGACAACAAACCCTGTGCAGCAAAACAACAAGGGAACGGGGAGGGGATGGGAGGCTCTCCCCAGGTTTGGGATCCCTGTGGAGCCGGGGAGGCTCTCCCCAGGTTTGGGATCCCTGTGGAGCCGGGGAGGCTCTCCCCAGGTTTGGGATCCCTGTGGAGCCGGGGAGGCTCTTCCCAGGTTTGGGATCCCTGTGGAGCCGGGGAGGCTCTCCCCAGGTTTGGGATCCCTGTGGAGCCGGGGA
>NW_016690535.1:229369-234984 GCF_001604755.1 Lepidothrix coronata | reverse complement strand
GGGCCGGGTGTTGCAGCTTGGCAGGGCTGGAGCCATAAATCCATAACTCCTGCAGCTGCCTCCGAGCCGGAGAGGGAACACGGGCACCTCCTGAGCACGTCCCAGCGCTCCGGGGGTTATTTAGGTCTCTGCCACCCACGGCGAGAGACATCACCCAGGATCCTGCGGAAAAACTCAAAGGAATCTGGGGGCTGGTGCCTTCCCGCTGCCAATTCCAATTTAGCCGAGCTCGTGCGCAGGGAGGTGCAGGCTCGGCTCGGGGGGAAGCAGCGGGAGCAGTTCTGGAATGAGCGGCTCGTGGCCCGGGGGCTGCTCGTTCCCTGCTCCCCCTCCGAGCAGGGAAGCTCAGCTTGGAGCACGGAAAACCACAGCTCAACCCCCCCGAAGGCAGGATCTGTCCGAAAATCTGGGATCAGAAACCCCGGGAAAAGGGAGGGACGGTCCCAGAGCTGGGAAACGTGAAGAGGAAAGCGGGATGGACACTGGGATGTGGGAACTGTTCCCTCCTGATACCAAACAAAGCACAAAGGAGGCGAATGAATTTGCCCCGGGCTGTGCAGGAACCGGGGAGGGAGCCGGGAAGCACAGACACATTCCCAGCCCCATTCCCGCGGCTCCAGCTGCTCCTGCATCTGGAGCATCCCCGTTTGTGCAGCAGCACGAGGGAGACTCTGCTCTGCTGGGGCTGAGGGCAGGGACCCCCAGGAGGTGGTGGCAGGGGGAAAAATTCCCGAGGGATCCGCGCTTGGATGGGGTGAGGGTTGGGATGGTGGGAGCACTGGGGTCTCTGGTGAGGAAGGGGCAGAGGGAGGTGGAAGAGGAGTTATGAGCGAAAAGGAGGTAAAAGGGAGTGAAGGGGCTGAAGGCAGCACCCCCTTCCTTTCCAGCAGCTCCCTGGGCAGAGGGAAGGAGCCAAGGCCAATCCTCCCCCCTGGAGGGGAGATTCTTTATGAATGTGGGGAAGGAGTAGAAAAAAAAAAAAAAGGAGGATTAATGAGAGCAAAGGGTGGGGATAAGGCCCAGGGCCTGAAGCTTCCCGAGCCACGATGTCTCAGGTGTGTGCAGGGGGGGTTACAGAAATCTCTGGGAACTGCTGGGAAGGTTGAGTGACAGTTCAGGTTCCCAAGGAATGGCCACCACAGTTTTCCTGCCCTGGCCACCACCCAAACCAGGGGAGAGAGGAAACATCTCCAGGCTCATTCCCGTTCCCTGCAGCCATCTGGTCCTTGGTCGCCGGAGAATTCCCTGCCTGGGAAGGAGGCCCTTTGTGGGATCTTCCCCCGTGCCAGGCTCCAGCTCCCCTTTCATCCCCGCTGCCGTGCCCGCCCCCTCAGCCTTTGATTGCAGGACCTGGAGAGGGCTGGGGAGGGAATGTCCCCCTCCTGCTCCCCGGGCGCTCCCCGTTGTCTCCCGCGGTGCAGACGGAGGGAGATCAAAGCCCAGCCGGCTGTTTTGGGCCGGGGGAGGAATGCGCGGGCCCGGAGCTGTCCCAGCCCCGGTAACTGGAGCCTCCCGTCCCCGGGGGGGGACTGACGGTGACACGGGGCGGGCAGGTCCGCTCGGCAAGTCCCGACTGCGCAGCGGGAGCTTTTCCGACAGGGGTTGGAGATGTCTGCGGTTGGACGGGATGTGCCTCGAACACCCAGAGAACTTACCTGGATGGGATTAACCCTTCCCGGAGCTCGGGGTTCTCTTCTGCTCCATCGGGGGGATGAACGGCCTCTCTCTGTGACTTGGGAGCGGATTTTTGTCTCTCCCCCTCACTTTGCCCACCACACAGCTCCCATAATCCCGGTCTCCCTGTTTTCAGGACTTTTCCCTGCCTTTGTGGAACCTCTCACCGGTGGGGTGGGCAGGTTTGCTGGGGTGGCACCACCAGCAGGCAACTCCAGCTGGGATTGTCCTCACTGGAAGCACTAAAGAATCCCTCCAGCCTTTCCCACAGCAGCAGGAGGCTCCAGGAATCACCTCTTGGGGAAGTTCATGACCCGGTTTGACCCGGGGGCTCCATCGGACCCAAAATCCCGCTGTGAGGAGCCGGGAGCTGTGCCTGGTGCACAGCTGAGGTCTCCTCTGGGGCACGTTCGGGCTCCCAGTTTCTCCACGTGGATTTTCCCACCTGCTCTGGGCAGGGAGTGCTGGCAGCCAGCAGGCAGCAGAGCTGGGATTCCTCAAACCCCGGAGCCTGGGGCAGGTTTGCTGGGTCTGTTCCTGGCAGGGAACGCTGTGAGCTGCCAGCAAAGCTCTGATAAAGACTTTGCTCAGAGGGCTGTTCATGGAATAAAGGAAAGGGAAACAAGAGGAGGAGATGGGGAGGAGGGGAACTCTGCCCTGAAGAACAGGGAGCTCAGCCAGGGGAGGGCATGGGAAGCAATCCCGTGTGTTTAGGATGTTTATGCATCTCGCCAGGGTGTTTTTCTTGGATTGCTGGAGTCAGATCATCCCTCTGGTTCGTTCCCTTCAGTCTGTTGGGGAGTCATCTCCTCTCCCTGGACCCCTCTGTGTGTTTGGGTCGGGGAGATCTCGGGACAAGGGAAATTCCCCCGGTTGGGATCACTCCAGACAAGAGCTCTGGGCACGTCCCCAGCCTGGCAGGGGGGCACAGCACCACAGAATCGTGGAATCACCACGTTTAAAGCAGGGAATAAGCCTTGGAATTAGAACATTTTCCACTCTCCACCCAAACAAGCTGCTGAGCCTCCGAGATGCTCCAGCATCCCGATCCCCTCCGAGGGGAAACTGAGGCAGGAGCAGCCCCCCGGGGCCGAATGCTGATCCTGTGGGAGCAGGGAATGCAGGCAGGGCCTCCTGCCTGCCGGGGCTGCGCTTCAGCCACGATCCATCTCCCTGCCCAAGGCCCTTTCCGTGTTCAAAGTGTTCCACAAACAATTGAGGCCTTTGAACTCCTCCTCATCCTGGTTAGTTTGAAAGAGGAGGCAGGGAAGGAAACACCTTCCCAAACTTAGCCCCCAGCCAGCCAATACTTTTGGGAGCCGGGTTTGATTAGGCCTGGGGAGCAGGAATTTGGGCTGAGGTTTAGAAAAAAATCCTTTCCTCTCCGGCTGGGAGGAGCAGAAGGATTAGATCCTGCCTTTTGTTCCTGCTCCATCCCAGCTCCCGGTGATGTGCCCCTCTCCACAAAACCAGTGTTTCCCCTGGGCTCTATCCCTGGAATTTCTCCACAGCAAGTGTAGGAGAGAGGAAAACAGGGGCCGTGGTGCCTCTGGAACAATTCCTTCCATTCCTTGCAAAGTGTGAAAGTGCCATAAACCCAGATCATAGAATCATCTTCAAGCCCACCCAGTCCCACCCCAGGGACACCTTCCACTGTCCCAGGTTGCTCCAACCCGGCCTTGGACACTCCCAGGGATGGGGCAGCCACAGCTCCTCTGGGCACCCTGATGACAGGAGCTGATCCTGGTTGCCAATATTTCCCCCCTGAGCACCTCCAAGGGATCTCCCGGAGCACCACAGCCTGTCCTGCCCCAGGGAGGAGTTTTTTCCCATCCAAGGGGTGTGTTTGCACCTCTCAGCCCCAAGGTGGGACCTTCCTGCCCCTCTGCCAGGAGCCTCCTCACCGCAAGATGTCCCTGTTCAGCTGCACCAGCATTTTTCCAGAGGGAAAAACGAGGATTCCAGAGGGACGGGTGGAGGGAATATCAGCCATATGAGGTTTCCATGGATCTTCTGCTGGTTCCTGGGAGGAGCAGGGAGGCTCAGGGCAGGGCAGCCCCCCGGGTGAGCCGGGCTGGACAGGAGGTGGTGCTGTGACCCTTCTGCTGTCTGGGGCTCACACTGGGCTTGTGCCCCCAGTCCTGTCCCAGCTGCAGCAGCAACTCCCCCTTGGCATTCCCCAGATCCCAAACCGGCCAGAAATCACCACCAAGTTCATTATTCTGGAGTCCAGTGGCCTCCACTCCCTTCTCTTCTGCCTCCTGAGACAACCTTCGAGCAAAAGCCTTGAGAGAACACATCTCCTGCTCTGCCTTCCACGACCCAGAGCTGTGTCCCTGCTGGGCCTGGGAATGGGGAGAATGCCTCTGGCTCTGCTGACCTGCTGCCAGCACCCAGAGGGACCAAATCCCCCTTCATTATGTGTGTTAATTATTTGAGATGGGAATGTCTGAAGAACTTCTCCGGAGTGCAGCCGAGGCGTGGGGGTGGGACCAGGACGAGGTCCCTCACATGTCATCCCTAGCACAGCCTCCCTCATCCACGGGCTCCACAGCGACTCAGGGAGCCAAAAACCACCCAAAACCTGCACAGGGGGAGGGGACACGCCCAGGGACAGCACAAGTGGCAGTGGCAAAGCCACACACCCAGTGCTGGGCTGTCCCCACAGGGCAACGCTGGCACGAGATCTGTCCCCTGCTCTGGGCCTCCTTTTCCCAACCGAGACCTCATTTCCCCAACCTGGAATTCCTGCTGGCCTCCCCCCGTGAGGAGGGCGAGATGGATGCCAAGCACAGCCCTGGGTGCTCAGGGTTGTTGTCCCACAGCCTGTGGGTGCTCAGGGTTGTTGTCCCACAGCCCGTGGCCGCTCCACGATCCCACTGTGCCGGTTTCCTGCTGCCAGCTCGGATCCTGCCGGAGCTGGTGCCAACCTCCAGGAGGTGCCAGCTGCTGGCAGGTCTGGGGCACCTTGGAGGGAGCCCCGTTGGGAAATGAACCTCCCAGACTGCGAGACGAGATCAGGGGCTGCAGGCAGAGGCTGCAGACGCCTCTGGGGCGATGTTTTCCCTCCCTGCTGAGGGGGAGGACCTCGATAGGTGGCCTGGCTGGGTGCAGGATGCTGCCTGAGCGAGGTGCTGAGAGCTCCAGAGCAAACAATTCCAAGGGGAGAGGAGCCAGGGAAAAACGCTCGGATGGTGCCGAGAGCCTCATTAGCAGGGCCCATCCTAATTGTGCTGTTTGCATGTGCTGTTCTGTACTTGCCTTTCCAGCAGCCAGGGAGCTGACAGGAAAAGCTCTGGGATGCCCACGGCAGTCTGGGCTTGGATCAGCTGCAGAGATGCTGATGTGTGATAAGGAGGAGCCCTGGTGATTTATGTCCCTTCCACTTCCTTCCTCGTGGGGCTGGAGACATCCCAGAGTCCTCCTCTGCTTCCCAGGACGTTCCTGGGTGATCTCACCCTGCTCTGCCCCTGCCTGTGCCCGCAGCACCAAACCCAGCTTGTGCTTTGCAGGATCCCAGTTCCACCAGCCGGGCTCGGAGCAGCCTGGCCCAGTGCAAGGAGTCCCTGCCATGGCAGTGCAGGGGCTTTAAGGTCCTTTAAGGTCCCTTCCAACCCCAACCAGTCTGTGATTCCGTGATCCTGGCACAGGGAAACTGAGTCACCAAGGATTGAGTCACCCAAGGAGACCCGACCCAGCGTCAGCTGAGCTCAGGGAAGGAGCCTCTCCAGGACTTCAGCAGGATTTGGAAGGGACCTTAAAGCCTTCCTGCTGCTCCCCTCAGCTCTGCCCCACACTGTGCAGGGGGACAAAGCAGCTCCTTTGAGCTCCAGGCAACGCCAGGAAGTCAGGACAGCTTTGGCCATTTGGGAATTCAGCTCAAGGCAACAGAACAGGGGCTGGAGGGGTTTCCACCTCCAGCCCCTGTTCTGTTGCCTTGA
>NW_016690535.1:225905-227911 GCF_001604755.1 Lepidothrix coronata | reverse complement strand
ACCTTAAAGCCTTCCTGCTGCTCCCCTCAGCTCTGGCCCACACTGTGCAGGGGGACAAAGCAGCTCCTTTGAGCTCCAGGCAATGCCAGGAAGTCAGGACAGCTTTGGCCATTTGGGAATTCAGCTCAAGGCAACAGAACAGGGGCTGGAGGTGGAAACCCCTCCGTGACCTTGGGAGCTTCCCGGAGTCCCTGTGGAGTGGGGGTGAGGGGATCACAGTATTCCCTTTGTGTGGAAGGGCTGGGCTCTGGGAGCTGTCTGTGCAGGGGCTGGGCCGGGCTGGGCACCACGGTCCCTGTTGGTTATCCATGGTGGGCTGTACCTGGGAGCACAGTCCTGTTGCACTGGGAATGCTGTTGGAAACAGCAGGATCTCTGGAACAGGCAGAGATGATTTTCCAAGACCTGAACAAAGCCTTTTTGGTGGAAGCAACTGCCCCAGAAATGATATTTCAGGGCACGATGATCAAAAGAGAGCCCAAAACTGCTCCTGAGCTTGGATTGAACTTGGCAGTTTAGTTTGGAGAAGGCAGGAGGGAAAACCTGGAGGAAGTTCAAATGTTTGCTTTGTTTCAGAAAGATCAGAACTGAAATTAAATTTTGGGGGTTCAAAGCAGTGTTTTGGTTTCAAATAAAGTTGGGTTGGGTTTTTTTCAAGGTGAAAAAGACAATAAAGTAACTCCAGGTGAAGGTTATGCTCCAGCACAGAACATTTTCCCTTTTTGTTCAGCCAGCAAACGGATGAATCCCCACCTGGACTGACGGGTGGAAACATGGAGGGGACTCCTGGAAATCTTGTATTCCAAGAAAATGGAAGAAACTGCTGCCTGTTCATACAGGAACAGCTGAAATAGGAGGATGAAGAGAGGTTGCCCAGAGCAGCTGTGGCTGCCCCATCCCTGGGAGTGTCCAAGGCCAGGCTGGACAGGGCTTGGAGCAACCTGGGCTGGTGGGAGGTGTCCCTGGGGTGGGACTGGAGGGGCTTCAAGGTCTCTTCCCACCCAAAGCATTCCACGATGATCCTGTGGAGCCGGGAGCCTCATGGCACAGCTGGTCCCATCCTGCTTGGATATCCAGCAAAACCAAGGCCAATTGTCTCCATCTGGGCACAGGAACAAGGAAAAGCTGCATTTTGAGGGCAGAACCCACCTGGCAGAGCAGAGGGGAGTGTCTGGAAGAGGCAGCTGCCTCTGGGCACCCAGTAAACACCCAGAGTGGTGCCAAAGCACCACCTGACTCACCCAATCAGTTCCCCCTCCTAACGGAAACACCCTGGCAAGGCCCCAGGAATGGGCAAAGCACTCCGGCCGGGCGGGAGCGGGAGCAGGATCCCTCCAGAAACGGAGCCTTGGCTGGAAGGTATAATTTTCTTGCCTTTATTTATTTATCTCTATTATTGTTGTTGCTATTATTATTATTATTGTTATTAAATGCTTTCAAGTTTGTTGGTAAAGAAATGTGAGCCCTCTCCCCGAGTCCCTGCCTGTGTGGTGAGGTGCCGGCTGTCGGGATGCTCCCGCGGGAATGACTCGCTGCTGGGGCAATTATGTGGGGCTGGATGGAGGGTGCCGGGGTGGGTGTGCCAGGGCTCTGTGGTTGTGGGGAGGGTGAGGCTCATCCCGCTGCAGGGAAGGTGCAGCAGGAGCACAGTCCTGCTTCCGAGGCTCGAGGAGGGATCTTTCATCCTCCCCGGATCTTGGTCCGTCTGTGCCTCCTGGAGACGAGGGAGATCCTTGTCCAGGAGCCAGGAGCCTGCAGGGTCATGGAATCGTGGAAAGATTTGGTTGGAAGGGACCTTAAAGCGCATCCAGTGCCACTCCCTGCCATGGGCAGGGACACCTTCCACCAGCCCAGGGTGCTCCAAGCCCCGTCCGACCTGGCCTTGGACACTTCCCAGGATGGGGCAGCCAGGACACCCTGTGGCAGCTCAGCTTTTAAGGATCAGCACTGGGATCACTCCTGGAACCAAACTTACCCCCTTCAAGCCTGTCTGAAACCCATTTCTCC
>NW_016690535.1:156927-222319 GCF_001604755.1 Lepidothrix coronata | reverse complement strand
AGGGCTCCTGCTCAGGACAAAACCTGGGCGGCTCAGGGGCTCTGATCCTGCCCTGACACCCGGCTGGGACTCCTCCTGTGCAGCCTGAAAGGGAAAGGTAATAGCAGGGCAATTAATGGCATTACCGGCTGAATGCAGAGCTATTATTTACCTCTGGGTTAAGTACACACTGGCACAAAATCCTGCGAACCTCGTGTGCACAGAAAGCGCCCTGGCACTAAGCCCAGCCCAAGGTAGGAAGGGACTGAGCCCCAGGCTCGGCTTTCCAAGCCCTCAGCCACCCTGATCCCACTGACAGGAGCCTGTGGGGTCAGCAGTGCTGGCTGAGCAGAGAGCTGGGGAGGGAGGGGTGCCCTCCCAGTCCCTCACCTTCCTCACGGGATCAGGAGCTGATTCCTCATGGATCAGAGGTTTCCCATCAGCACCAGAGCTGGTGCTCTGCTCCTGTGGGGTAAGGGGATGGTTTTTTAGAGGGAATGGAGCATGCTGGAAAAATGTGCTTGGAGAAGCCTGTTCTGCTCCTGAAAGTGCTTAGAGCTGCCTGGCTGATACCTTTGAAGCAGTTGGAGGTCTGGGTTTCCAGGAGAGCTCCACATCCATCCCCCCCAGGCTCTGCATGTGCAAAGAGCTCCTTCCTCAGCAGCCACACAAAGGCCGGAGCTCCTGAGCTCATCCCAGTGCCAGGCTCTGACTCCTGGGATGTACCTGGCCCTGCAGTGACTCCTGGGATGTACCTGGCCCTGCAGTGACTCCTGGGATGTTGCACTGACTCCTGGGATGTACCTGGCCCTGCACTGACTCCCGGGGTGTACCTGGCCCTGCACTGACTCCTGGGATGTACCTGGCCCTGCACTGACTCCCGGGATGTACCTGGCCCTGCACTGACTCCTGGGGTGTACCTGGCCCTGCATTCCAGGTTGCTGAGTGTGGCCCCGTGGCCCTCGTGCTGAGCTGGGTTACCCCTGTAGATGGCATCCCAACCTCTCGGCTGGCCCGCAGGGATGATCCCAGCTCCGGACAAAACCCCCTGGAGGATCTGGGCTGCCCCCCCCACTCATCCCAACATCCCGAGGGTCCCGGAATCCTCCTGGAATCCTGACTCCTTCCAGGTGACAGTTACCTGCTGCTTCCAGACCTGGAATTGCAGCGTGGATTTACCTGGGAGGGAGTGTTAAATCAGGGCTCGGTCCCAGTCCAGATCCAAACTCCTGGTGGGTTTTACTGGTGGACTTAAATTGCATCTTCGCTTCCTAGAGCAGGGTTTGTGTACCTGGGGACATTCGGGAGAGTTAATCTGCATTCACTTTGAAAGTGGATAAATTAAACCACATTAAACATGCTTATAGAGAATTAAAATGGCTTTAATGTGGTTTGGTTTAATTTACTTGGAGAGTGTGTTGAACCAGATTAAATTGAACCCATTTTCATTCTCAAATCTGAATCATGAGTTTAACGGGCTTTAACTGATCAACTTCAAATTCATGCTTTTAATTCATTCGAATTAATTTTCCGGAGTGGCTCCATGTCGACAGGCCTGGTGGGGAGAGAAAACCACAGGGGCCCAGCTGGGATCTGTGGGATCACGTTCCCTATCTGCGGGAACGTCGGCGTTCCGTCCCTGCCGGGGCTGGAGCGGGATGGGGATGGAGCTGAACGGGCTCTAAAGGAGCTGGCTCGGCACCAGGAGCCAGCCTGGCCATGTTTGAGCCCACTGGAGTCCTGGGCCAGCTCTGCTGAAGCAAAACCCAACCCCGTGGAGCCTCTCCAGGCTCTTGGTTTCCAGGGATTTGGATCTCCCCCAGGAAGTATTTAAGGCAAGGCCGTGTGGGCAGTGGTGGCGCAGGAGAAACCCCACAAGGACTCGCTGGCAGCAGATTTTGGGAGCCTGCTTTGCCCATTTTGAGGCTGTTTTTTTCCCTCCCCCCTTGTCCCTGAATGCAGAGGGTGGCTGTCACTGCCCTGCTGCATTCCTTCCATCTGATGGCCGGCTGAGCTGGACGGGGCCACCTCGGCCACCACCACGTGTCACCTCTGACCAGGCTGCCACATCCCAGCGTGTGGCATCCCGTGTGGAGGCTGCTTCCAGTAAACACAGCTTCCCGGGATTTCGACACGCCCCTCCCTGCCTCCCTCCAGCCCGAGGAGCCTCAGAAATCCAGGTCACGGCGTTGTGGGCACCGGGAATGGGGTCGGGGTGGGCAGGACCAGCTCGGAGGGCACAAACCCTCGGGCTCCTGCCTCACACTTCCCCAGCTCTGAGATAATGCTTAGGTGGCCCTTGTAAGGATTAATTAATGTTTGATTAGTTCTTTGGTGTTATAAAGCACCAGATAACCATTAAAGCTCATTATAACCCAATTTATCTACACGGTGCTTATCACCCAGGACAGTTTCTCAGCGCTCCAGGTAGTTTAATACCAACAGCTGCAGCCAAGACCAGGAAATCGAGGATTGTTTTCCACCCAGCTCTCTTTGTCCCAAGTGGATAGAAACTGCCAAGGCTGGGAAAATTCCCTGCTCTTGGGAATAAGTCACTAGAGCCCTGTTTGGACCAGGCTTGACTGGCTGGGAGAGCTGGGGGTAGAGAAGAAAAGGCTTTGGGGAGACCTTAGAGCCCCTTCCAGGGCCTAAAGGGGCTCCAGGAGAGCTGGAGAGGGACTTGGGACAAGGGATGGAGGGACAGGATAAGGGGAATGGCTTCCCACTGCCAGAGGGCAGGGATAGATGGGATATTGGGGAGAGATTCTTCCTTGTGAGGGTGGGAAGGGGCTGGACTGGGTTTCCCAGAGGAGCTGTGGCTGCCCCATCCCTGGAAGTGTCCAAGGCTGGGTTGGAGCAACCTGGGACAGTGGGAGGTGTGCACAGGGGGTCGCACTGGAGGGGCTTTGAGGTCCCTCCAACCCAAACCAGTGTGTGATTCTGTGATTCCTAAGCCCCAGTTATAGAATTTGTGAGTGGATACAGGACAGACCTGTGTGATTCCCATGGGGAATCGGGACCTAGACCCAGCTGGAGCAGCTCTGAGAGCCCAGGGGAGCAGAGCTGTTGTTGTCAGAGTCTGAACCAAGAGAAAACCCAAATTTTCACCAGGCCAGGGAGTGAACGCGTGGAGGAAACCAGCTCCCCTGTTGCTCACTCCCATTCTCCTCTTGGCAAATCTGTGTTTTTATGACCATGTCACCTCCCAGTGTGCAATAAGGAGCACGGGATCCTGTTTGTTTTCCACTCACCACGGGATCGTTGGGCAAGGCTGTCCCGGAGGCAGCGTCACCCAGGGAGTGTTCCTGGCATGGCAGGGACACAGGGACACACATCCAGGTGGGCAGGGAAGGGGTGCACCCCACCCTCAGTGGGCACTCCCGTTGCCAAACCTCCCCCAGCCGGGTTGGGGTTCAGAGGAGCCGCCTCCCTCCTGCCCAGAGGTCCCTGGAGCCGGGCCAGGGAGCAGGGAAGGGGCTGCAGAGGTGTGTGGAGGAGAGGGAAGGGGCTGCAGAGCTGTGTGGAGGAGAGGGAAGGGCTGGCACGTTAATCCTGCTCCATGGGGACAAACCTGCCCTTCCCTGAGAGCACAAGAAATAATTGTGTGCTTCTGTGTCTCCTGGAATTCTGCTGCAAAGCCTCAGCATCCCCCTGGCCCCGCGGGGGATCCGTCCTGCCGCTCCCTCCTGAGCCCAGGGCTGGAGGGGATTCGTGTTCTGCATTTACCTGCAGGGGTCTGGGGCAGAACCTGCTGCCCTGAGTGTTCTCCACGTTCCAGGTTATCCTGCAGAGAGGCAGTGCCAGGTGTCCGAACCTCCCCAGGGAGCTCCTCACGCCCCCCAAAGCGGCACCTCCCCGGGTCTGATCCCGCTGGGTCCCTGTTCTGCCTCTCTCCACTCCTGCTTGAGGTGTTTGCTTACAGTGGCACTCACAGTTATCTTTATTTACAGGCTCTCAACCCTTCCCATCTCAGTCCTTTCCTTTGTCAGTCTCCAGGTTCTCCCTCTGTCTCATTTGGATGAAAGCCCTTCCAGGCAGGAGCAATATCTCCCTTCATCTCTCGAACACCAGCCACTGGTTACAGCTCCAGATAAATATTTAATGATAATAATTGAACTTGACATTAACAATACCCAGCCACACTTACGTTTTCTAAGCCCTTTCAGACACGGGCTAATTAATTAATTGCAAATTTACAAACAGGATAATTAAAGGATGCCCCGGCTGAGGGAGGGAATGTGCTGAAAGCAGAGCAGGGCTTTTGGAGGGATCTCCATAAATCATGGAGGGGAAGGATGCAGCACCCTCCTCCCAGAGCTGTGCTCAGCCCTGGAGGAGGAGCTCTGAGGACATTCTCAACCATTTGGTTCCCAAAACTGGACCCTCTCCTGCCCCTCTCCCCACCTCCCTCCTCGGGTTGCATCATTTCTCCTCCCTCCCCTCGGGGAGAGTCAATTAAAATAGTTGGGTTTGATTTGGGTTTTTTATTTTTACTTCTTTGAAAGGCAACCCCAGGGCCTTTTATTTATTTGATGTAAAATTGTCAAATTTGGGCAGAAGAAGCTCCTTTCATCCCCCACTGGGACAGCAGAGCAGGGAAGCCCATCCAGGAGCCAGCTGGGATCCCCTTCATCTCTCCCTGCTCCCGTGGGGAGAGGGAGGCCGGAGAGTTCCCCCAGTTTGGATTCAACAAGAACTCCCAAGGCCACGTGAAGAAATCCAATATTTCACTGCACCCTCCCTTGTCATTGCGAGGCTTTTCCTTTTCACAGGTTTGACATATTTATCCCTTCCAGCAGCCCCATCCACGGATACAGCAGCAAACAGAGGAGCTCTGGCTGCCCGGGGAGGTGGCTGTGGTGTTGTTTCCCCCGGGATTCTGGATGTCGATCAGGTATTTATGCAGATGTTCACAATCTGTGTCATTCTCCCCTCATTTCAATGCCGTTTGTTCGCTGGAAAATGTTTCCGGCGCGGGATGGGGGAAAGTGAGTTGCCCAGGGCAGAGCCAGGAACATATCGCTCACTTCCCTCTGCCGTGTTTTAACCACAAGATAATCTTAATGAATAATAATAATTCGTGTAAACAGCAGGCCCGGCTCATCCCAGGAGCAGCAAATTGGCTTCGTATCAGGAGGAAGACGAGCCTCGACTCTCGCTCCGCACGTTCCCTCCCACACAGGAGGAAGAGGGTGGGTGTTTGCCGTGGATTTCCTCTTCCCTCCTCCTCCTCCTCCCCGCCCCAGTTCCCTGGGATAAGCGAGGCCCACGCCGGGCTGGGTGATTCCAGCCAAGCCGCTCCTCTGGCAGCTGAGCCCGGCCTAATTATTATTTATTGTTGCTGTTGTGGCAGCCCCAGGAAGCCCCAGCCAGGGAGCGGGGTCACATTGCTCCTGGTGCTGCCCGAATCCCACACAGATATCCCAAAGGACACCCGCTCAGGCAGGAGGGGAAACGTGGCAGCATCTCCCGGGCTCCGCTCCAGCTCCGGCCGCGCCGTCGTGGCACCGGCGCCCTCAGCACTGGGGACCGACATCAGAGCCCTCCCCGAGCCCCCACTGTGGGCCCTTGTCCCCCTGCACACTCGGGGGGCTTGCCAGGGGCTGGGAGCAGCAGGATCCGAGGGGCTGAGCCGTGGGGTTTTTTTGGGAACACCAAGCTGGGAGGTCACGAGACCAAAACCGGCTGGCAGAAGGGCCGAGGTTCCCAGAATGGGGTTCCCAATGGAATGGGGTTCCCAATGGAATGGGGTTCCCAGTGGAACGGGGTGCAGGGAAGGCTCAGCTCTGAGCAGAACTGGTTGTACCAGAGCCTGGGGGACTCCTGGAGCTGCCCAGGCACAGCCAGCAGAGTTTCCCTGTGGAGGGGCTGATGTGCCTGCAGAGCCCTGGGCACGGGTGGGAACGGGGTCCTCTCCTCCATCCCCCTTTCCTGAGCTTCTCCAAAGGCAGGGTGGGCAGAAGGACTGGACAGCAGTGACTTGTGAGTGCTGGTGATGAGGTTTCCAACCCTCCAAGTGTCCAAGGCAGAACAGGAGGGGGCAAAACCCCAGGATGGCACTTAGGGAAAGGATTCCGCAGCTTTTTCCAGTTCCTGTCATACCTGGACGTGGTGGCCCTGAAGGTCCCTTCCCACGTGCCTGGTGGGCACCTGGTTTCCCTGTCTTACCCCCAGGTTTGTTCTTATCCCCATGGAACACCTCCCTCTGCCTCTTATCTTATAACATTTTCCCCTGGAAATCTAATTTACAGCACATTTAACTGGGAAAAGGCAAAACTCCCCCCAGCACCTTGTGCAGGTCTCCTCCTTCCTAAAACCTTGGGGGACCCGTGGGGGAGCCAGAGGCCTCTGTCCCAGGCGCAGGGTTGTGTAACCCTCTTGTAAAACACGTTCCCTGACTCCTCCCTTCACCCATCCTGCTCCCTGTCCACGCTCCGGCTCCGCTGCAGTGCTGGAGTCAGGCCTGGGAGCATTCCAGCTCGGAGCTGCCCGGCTCTGCCAGGCTCTGGATGGGAGCAGGGAGAAGGTTTCATCAGGAATGCCACTGTGCAGCGTGGAAATGGCCTTTGGGCACCTCCATAAGGGCCTGGGTTGGGACACCAGCACGTCTGTGGGAGCTGCAGACCACGATCTCCTCCTGCTGCTCCTGGAGGAACAGCAGGACAGCCTTGGCCACGGCTGCTCAGAGCTTTTCCCTCGGATCCCAACTTGCCTATTGCTGGCTGCAGTTGTTTGTGGCATGAAAAGCTCCACACAAGCCTGGGGGGCTTCTCTGACCCCCTCAGGACCTGGGGGACACCAGGATCAGCCACGGGAGGTGGGATGCCAGCTGGTGCCACCAGCCCGTGCCCAGAAGCAAATCCTTTGCCAGGGCAGTTCAGGGCCCTCGAGCCCCTCCTGGCTCTTTCTGTGCTGGTCTCACTCCAGCCCAGTGTTTGTTTGGCCCTTTCGGTGCCCGGACGAGCCAAGGCTGTGACTAACAGTGACTTGCAGCTCTCCCGGGGAAAGTGGTGGGTTCCTGGAATGTCTCCCATCCCACAGCAATCCCTGCAGCCCCCTGGACCTGCCCAGGGCTTTCTCCAGGCGCAGGAATTCCTGTCCCCTCTGGCTGGAGCCAGCTCAGGGTGGTGTAGGATCAGTGCTGGGGGGACGGGCGGGGCAGGTCACGGGTGCTCGGAGCAGCACATCCCAATCCAGAGGCTGCCAGGCTGGGGAGGGAGGAGAGCCAGGACTCGGAGCCAGGGAACCTTCCTGGGCTGTGAGAGAGCCAGAGTGATGCAGCTCGGCCCGAGCTGTGCGGACCTGATGGAAAATCCAGGCCAGTCCCTGGGAGTCTTTCCATGAGCGCTGACGTGTTTGGGGCCAAGCCTTTGATTCTGGAGCTGCCCTCAAACTTTTCCAGCTTTTTCAGGTGTTTGCAGACGGGATTTTGTTTCAGCTCCGCTTCCAGCCTGATTTACTTGGACAGGAGCTCCCTGGAGAGGGGCAGCGGTGTTGGCACCGTGCTGGGCTCAGACCTCCCTCTGCTCCGAGGGACACGTGTGGGGTGGGGATCCATCTCACCCTGCATCCCACAGGAACAGCATCCCAGCAGGAACAGCATCCCCCAGGAACAGCATCCCCCAGGAACAGCATCCCCAGAGGAACAGCATCCCCAGAGGAACAGCATCCCAGCAGGAACAGCATCCCCACAGGAACAGCATCCCCAGAGGAACAGCATCCCCAGAGGAACAGCATCCCAGCAGGAACATCACCCACTGCTTCCCAGCCCCTGGCCACCTTCCCAGTGTCCAGCACTGAACACCTTTTGGTGGGAGAGGGAATCCCAGGCCTGCTGGGACACACGCTCAGCACAGACTCGTCTCCGTGGGTTCCTGAGGATGCCCCTCAGTCCTGGGGCCAGGGGAGCAACAGGGATTAAGGGCTCCGAGGAGAGGTTGAGTCACCCCAAGGGCATGTTGTTAATCCTCCCCAGCCAGGGAGAATTTGCCTGGCACTGGATCACAACAGGTGAACTCACACCCTCCTGTGACACCGTGCCCGTGGTGCTTCCTTCCTAAAGCCACGGCCTGGCCCAAAGGAAACTTGGCTCTGTTTTCCAGTGATCCTTGGGGGTCCCTCCCAGCTTGGGATATTCTGCGATTCCACAAAAAGGCAAAAGACCCCGAGGATCCCTCTGTGGTGCTGGGCTGGGCTCTGGGCACCCCCAGACAAGATCCCGCCGGGGCAATCAGAAAATCCCACTTTCTGTATTTACCCATCTCAGGGCCTGCATTCAAGGTTCTCCCCAGTGTTTGTGTCAAAATACCTCTGGAGGCTGCAGGGTGGATACCAGGGCTGGGGCTTGGGGAGCTGCACCCCTGAGTGCTGCTGCTCCTCGTGGTGGAGCTGAGGCTCCATCCTTGGAAATCTGCAGTTCCCATAACGTGCATGTTCCTGCTCCATCCCGGCACCGAGCAGGGAAGGCTGCTGGAAGAGAGGGGGCAGGGAGGCAGAGTTTGTGTAATTACCTGCAGGAACCTTTCAGCCTTGAATGGAGAAACCAGGCTGCAGCCAAGGTTTCTGCAAGCCGGGCAAACATCCCGACCGGAGAAGGCTTTCTTGAAACTCCACTCTTCCAGGCGGTGCCTTTCTTGGCTGCTGCTTTGGCAGCACCCGGGCCAGAATGTCTGGAGGCTGTTGCAGGGCAGGACTGCTGCCTCCTCTGTTTTCTTATGAAATGCACCCACAAAGCAACCTGCAGAGGCTCCAGTCTGCCAAATCAAAGGGATCGCACTTGTCCCAGGGCTACACACTCAGCAGCATTCCAAGCAAAGCTGCAGTTCTAAAACCTGGGCCGCAGAAATTAAAGGCACAGGCGGCCCTTCCTTCCCCCAGCCCCGCTGGCTGCGTCCCACCCCATCCTCCCTTTGCTCCCCTGCTCCCCAAAATCGACGGGAATTAGAGAAATCCACAGGTTTTCCAGCCCCTGCAGCCACGGTTGGGATCCGTTCCCTGGCGCCAGGTCCCTTGTGATTATGTTCTCCCACACAATCAGATTAAGTCTTGTCTCTTCTCCCTCTCCAGGCTTATTCATGTCGAGATTTTGTGCCTTTTTTTTTTTTTTAAATTACCTGTGGCTTCTCCTTGAAAAATTCCAGAACTCTTCACGCGGGCACAGGGACATGAGTGTCCCCTCCAGTCTGCAGAATTCCAGCACAATCCTCCCCTGGGATGGAGGTGTCCAGGCTGGTTCAGAGCATCTGCAGCACATCTGGGCTGGGTCTGAGCATCCTCAGAACCTCTGGACTGATTCTGAGCATCCCCAGCACACCTGGGCTGGTTTGGTGTGTCCCCAACACACCCGGGCTGGGTCTGAGCATCTCCAGCACATCTGGACTAGTTCAGAGCATCCCCAACACACCTGGGCTGATCCTGAGCATCCTCAGAACACCTGGACTAATTCTGAGCATCCTCAGCACATCTGGGCTGGGACTGAACATCCCAAACACCCCTGGGCTCACCCAAGCCCCACTCGCCAGCAGGACCACAGGGTTCCCATCCCTTTGGTGGAGCAGGTGGAAACCTCCCCTGAGCCAAGGAACTGGGAGAGAGGAGGGGAAACCCCTTGCTGTGGACCTGCACTTCTGTCCCAGGGCTCGTTGCCACCTGGTTTTCCTCCCGGAGGTGGCTCAGTCAGGAGTGCACCTTTGGAGTCTCCCTCACGCACCCGTGGATGCTCCAAAGGGTGGCTCATCCCACTTCACATCCTCTGGATGCCAGGGGAAGCCTGGGCACCGCTTGTCTCCCTGGTGGGACAGACCTTGGCCCCCTTCTCTGCTCTTTTTGGGGTTGTAGATAACCCGGGGCTGCTCTGTCCCACTCCTGCACCTTCCTGCTGAGCCTGGCCCGTGCCAGGCCACTCCAATTTCCACAGGGTGGACACAATTCTTCCCTTCCTTACGAACCCAGTGCTTTCCAGCCTCTTTGCCCAAGGCCAAATGCAGTTCCTGGCATGAGGACGCACCAAATCTTTCCTCATATATTGTGTTTCTTTAATCCCCTTTATTGTCCACGTGGTCTTTTGGGATTCACTTGTGCTGTCTCAGAAGGTGAAGTTTTAGTGAGTGCTTCCCATCTTTTTAACTCAAACATTCCCTTGAAATCACTGTTTTCTGAATTAAAATACCAGTATTGAGTGAAAGCCATCACCTGGAGAGGCTTTTCCAGGTAAAAACATCGATTAACTCTCCAGTTTTCTGTTGCTTTGATGTCTGAGCATTGTTTTTAGCAAGAATGGTGGGTCACAACCAAATCCCTCCAGGCCATTTTGGTTTATTCTTTCTTTTCTCTCCTGGCTCTTTCTTCTTCTCTCCTGTTCAAGGCGGAAGAGTCTTATCTGAGAGAAGAGGAGACAATAGAGGGAAGCAGGACAGAGAACGTGCCAAGCCTTGGCACCTCCATAAAGCTGTGGATTTCAAAGGAGCAGGAAGACGAGGGTGGAAGGAAAGGAAGCAAAACAGGCAAAGAAGAAGGTACCAAATAGGAAAAAATCTTGTCCCAGGGGGTGTGTGGTGAGTCTGAGTCCAGCCAGGGATTCCTCTCCCAGCCACGAGTCTCAAACTCCACATGGATGGGAAAGTTCTGAAACTCCAGTCCCTGGAATCCTCAGGAGGGAGGAGGGAGCAAATCCAGCAAGTCCAGCTGCTGGCCCTGCACAGGACACCCCCAAATCCCACCACGTGCCTGGGAGTGTTTAGAAGCCAAAATCAACAGAAGACTCAGGCTCTTGCTCCAAAAGAGCCGGGAGGACACGAGGAGTCACCAGGACCTGCCCTGACACCTGCCCAGGAGGGTGACAGTTGTTTTCCAGGGGGACACTCTTGCTTCTGGATGGACTTGCAGAACCCTCAATCATTTGATAATTAACAAGAAAGTGAATAAATAATTAAAAAAAAAAAAAAAAGCCCAAGAGAGAGACCTTTGAGTGGCTCTGAGGCTCCAGAGGGGAATATCCCGGGAGAGCTGGGCTGTAATTCCTGCCAGCTCAGCATCAAAGGATGCCCCGAAACTTTACCTTCCCGGTGGCTTCTCTTCTTCCCAATGAAAGATGACCCAGGTGACCTCTGATTGAATGTCTCGATAGTCCCGAAGGCAGGAGCAGGATAATTGGGGCCGGAGCATCTGATCACAGCAGAGGTGAAGGCGCAGGGCAGGACAATGGGGCTTTTCAATAGCGGGTGTGACTCGGGGATGGTCCGGGGGGCTGGGCAGGGGGGGCAGCCCAGCCTTTAAAAGGGGGGTTAAGGAGCTTAATTTGGGATAAAGGGGGCAGGAAGCCGGCTGTCATCTCCCCAGAGCCATTCAGGCTGCAGGTGTGCCCATCTCCCTGCTGGGGCACTTGGGTGCTCTGGGACCCACCTTCCTGTCCTGCTGCTCCCCCGGCCTTTCCCTCGGCCCAGCTGAGGGATTTTCCACGTTTCACCAAGTGCTTGGCCCAGCCTCACACGGGAGTTCCAACTCACATTTCTCAAATTTCGGTTTTAGGCACTGAAAACCCTCCGAATCTTTTCCCTCTCTCCCCAAAACAAGACCTTTTTCAGAGCCCGCACCTTTTGGGTGTGTTCTCGGTGTGCACAGGCCTCATCCCCGAGTTTTGCTGGTGCCAGAAAGAGAAATTCTCCTCTCCAGCAGTGCCTGCAGGAGCTGGAGCTTCCAGAGAGGGAGAGGCTCCCAGGATGCAGCAGGAACCCACCCTCTGCATGGCTGTCCTAGCACGGATTCCTCATGGATATCCTGGCACCCATGGAAGTTCTTCCTTAAGGCTCTTTTTTCCCCCCAGAATTCTTTTTTTTTTTCAGCTTCACCTCGTGGAGCTCCCACGGGCAGGGTCTCATCCTGCTCTCCAGGTATTCCCAGTGCTGGATCCAGGCTGTTCTTAACCCCCACCTGGAGCCTCCCTGTCCCATCTGCTCCCATCCAACCCCCTTAGATCCTTGTCCTTTCTCCCCTCCTCGAGACAGGGAGCATTAAGTGAGAAATGATGAAAAGCCCCCCTTGTTCAGCTGAAGGCTCCCCCTTCCCCTGCGCTGCCTCTTCCCCCCCCTCCACTTTCGCCAGGAAACCCCCACACAAGTGCAAAATTATTTCCATGCGGGGCCGGTGACGAAGAAAACTCTGCAGCATCGAGTTCCTCCCCGGCTCCCAACAAATTGGACAATTTGGGGCGATTAGGGAGGAATTCACACGTGGGGCTCCTGCAGCCCATTAAGGGCCATTTCGGGTGATGGGCCCATTTGTCTTTGTTGTTGGTTCTGGCAGGGCCGGTGACAGGTCCTTGGTGACGGTTCCTTGGCTGCCCAGCAGTGTAGCCTCTCCCCGGCAGCATCCCAGCGCTCCCGGGGCTTCCCTTCCCTTCCCAAACCTTCCCTTCCCAAACCTTCCCTTCCCCAAACCTTCCCTTCCCAAACTTTCCCTTCCCGATTTTTTTTCCTTGCCTTTGTTTTGGGTTAAGCCAAAGTGAAAATTTTTTTGGGGACTAAAAGGAAAAAGTTTTCTTTCAAAAGAGAAGATTTTGAGGGGTGTCTCCTTTCTATAACCAAAAATCCATCTGTTGGTGGGAATGTGATTTGGGATGGGAAGAAAACTCTGAGACCTTAATATAAAACAAAATCTCTTGGTGCTTTAAGTTATTGCTCTGATGAAGGGAATCGTGGAATTGCCACAAACCCCCGGGATGGATGAGAATTCCCGATTATTTGCAAACAAGACATGCCTTTTTTTTTTTGCCTTCTAACTTGAGTTTTGTCCCCCAAGTGTTGCCCAGCTCTTCCCCTGGGAAGTTTGACCTGGGTTTAACCTTTTTATAAAGGGAAAAAAAACAAACCAACCCAGGCTTTGCCCCTCCCCAAGAGTCAACTTTCCCTGGCAAATCCAGGTGGTGTTTCAGCACTCGGGTCCCTCCGAGGGTGCCAGCCCGAGCTGTTGTGTGCTGACAGCTCCCATTGTGTCCAGCCAGGGGAATTAAGAACTTGATCCAGAGCTGTTCAGCCCCTTGGACTGACAGATGCTGGGGGGGCTCTTTGGAGGGGGGACAGGGGTGCTAAAAGGTTCCTGTCCCAGCCCACGGGACACCTGGGGCCATTCCAAGAGGATTTGGAGCTGCTTTTTAGCAGCAATTGGGGCTATTTGAGGAATTGGGGTCAATTATAACCAGCCTTCACCTGGCTTGATCCCACAGAGAACTGGAGCCAGATGGCAACTTGTAGGATTGGCCTCTCCCACTCCCATTCCCACCTGGAGCTCGTGGTGTTACCACCACCAAATGTCGGGTTTAAATGCCAGGACAGAGGTGGAATGAGAGGAAAAATCCACTTGGGCCAAGTCTATCTCCTCAATATCTCGTGCAGCAATAGCCTCAGTGGGTGCCAGGGCCTGACTCCAAGCATCCCAAAATCCCCTCGTGGTCATTCCTGCCCAAATTACCAGCGGGGAGTGAGTCTCAGTGAGTCAGGCTGGAATTTTGTGACCACCCGAGAGATTAAATCTGCCATAAATCTGGACATGTCCAGCCTGCAGCTACTCTAAAGGGGTTTTGGTTGGTTGGTTGATTTTTTTTTTCAGATGCACAAGTGGATTTAGGGCTTTGTTTATGGGAATTGGGCTCTGAGAGGCCGTTTCTGCCTTCCCACCTCTCCCCAGCAGGTTCCACCAACACCCTCATGTCTTGCCCACCAAATTCCCGTGGTGTGATGTCACCCTTCTCCTTATTAATGCTCTCATTAATAACACAGTTTCAGGTAGTTCTGGAGAGCGTGGCAAGGCTGAGAGGAGCCTGCCAGCCTTCCCAGGACCTCCTGTCCTCTCCTCTTCCTGGCATTCCACCAGGGAAGGTTTTAGGAAAGCCCCACAAAAATGCAGCGAGTTGTGGCAGCACCAAAAAAATCTCACAGAGGAAATGAAACCCCTGAATTTCCTAAACCTGCAGGAGACACACGAGCAGAGGGACCTGGAGTTCTGTGGAGGCTGCAACGCAGGGAGGGGAGTTATAAAACATTCCCTGCTCTGGATTCAAGGCCATGAAACCTCCAGAGGAGGCAAAACTACTGGTGACCCTCCAGCTGGTTGGTTCCCTCCTGTGCAGCACTCCACGGATAAATCACCCCGAAATGTGGTGTCCCCCAGGGATCAGGGTTGGGCCCAGTCCTGTTTAATGTCTTTATTGATGATCTGGATGAGGGGATCGAGTGCACCATTAAGAAATTTGCAGCTGACACCAAGCTGGGGGGTTGTTGATGTGCTGGAAGGCAGGAGGGCTCTGCAGAGGGACCTGGATCCATGGGCTGATTCCAAGGGGATGAGGTTCAACCAGGCCAAGTGCCAGGTCCTGCCCTTTGGCCACAACAATCCCCTGCAGCCCCACGGGCTGGGACAGATGGAGAGCAGCCAGGCAGGAAGGGAGCTGGGAGTTGGGATCCACAGGGAGCTGGTGTGGAGCTCTTCTGATGCTTCCCAACCAAGGGGGTCATGGACCTGCCTCTGTGAGTCTTCCTGCTGGCTCCAGCAATACCAACGGCTGCTTTTCCCCCTGCTGGACCCTGCCCTTGGATTTGGGAAGTGCCACAGGAGCAGCAGCAGCAGCTCTCCTTCCAGCTCCTCTTTGCAAACGGTGCCAGAAACGCTTTTACCTGGCCTGATGTCATCCCGAGGCTCTGGGAGCCAGGCAGCCCAGCAAAGTGCCTGGATCTTAATCCAGCTGCGGTTGTTCCTGCTTCCAAGCCCTTATTACCTGCCTAATTCCGTGCTAGGATATTGCTCAGACATCTGAGGAGATGCAAGCTGGCGATTTCACTCCTAAACATCTCCAGCAAAACAGCCGCCGGTGCCAAGCCCTGGCTCCTGCCCCTGCCCTGTTTCTCCTAAGTAAGGAGATTTCCAGGGCGAGTCTGACCTGGCCCTGCAGGAGGCATCTTCTCTCCTGCCAAGGCTGGGGCTGGAGGAGCTGCTGCCGAGCTGTCACTCAGGGAGCAGGAATGCAGGCGAGGCTGCCCTGTGGTTTGGGAGGACTCCACCCCAGAGACAGGGACAGGCACCCAGGTACCAACCCCGGAGACTTGGGGCACATCCAGGGCTGCTGATGACAGGCACTGATCTGTTCCTTAACCCTTTGGCTCCCTCCTCTCTGGGTGGTGCTGGTGCATCGTGTTTGTCCCGTGCTGGGCGGGGTGGGAGCTGTCGGGTGGAAAGACAGGGATAAGGAGGGATCCAGGGATAAGGAGGGATCCAGGGATAAGGAGGGATCCAGGTCTCCCTCCTCTGTTCTCTGGGCCTGGAGGATGTTTCTAGCTGGAGATTTATGTCCAGGGAAGGGGTCCCCCTGCTATTTTTGTCCTGGAAAGCTGTGATGTGCTAAAGCCTGACTACACTCTCTTTTTATAACATTTAGAAGGCGGGTTCACTTTGGTGGTTCTGCCAAGGTCTCCTGGGAAGGTTTGGAGTCCAAACAAAGATGGGGAACCCAGGGGGGCTCTACTTTTAACAGCATTAATTGTCCCTAAAGTGGGCAAACCCAGTGGGTTTTTCCTTCCCTGAGGAGAGCCCCAGCCCAGAGTTTTGGAAAGTCTGGCCAAGTATTTCCCTGGATCAGTGGCCCAAGTTTCAGCTGCTCTTTTATTGTGATGACAACATCCCACTGGCCCCAAAACCCCCCCCAAAAACCTGTGGGTGGAGCAGGCGGGGGCTGGAGGGAACAGCCCAGCTGCCCTTGTGCAGATCCAGGCACTGGGGGTGAATCCCACTTTAATCCCAGGGTGTAAAAGGTGTTGTGACCTCTTGTGTTGCTCCTGCCTCAGCTCTCCATCTCCAAAACACGACTGTGGTCTGTCTTCCTCCTGTTCAAAGTCCTGCCCAGTGTCATACCAGTACAAGTCCTCACTGGGGCCAAGGCTTTGCTGGTATTTGTGTCCCACTGGTGGTTTTTCACCTGTCTTTCCATGATAAAAACCTCCTGGGATTCTCCTCTCCGTGAACAGGGCAGGTGTCCTGCCTGGTTCTTCCCCCTGCACATCCTGAGCATTTGGGGAGCCAGGTCTCAGATTTTGGCCTGTCTCCCTCGTTGTTCTCCTGGGATATTTGCTTAAGGAATCCTCCCTGGGTATTTAAATCTGCAGTGGAGCTGGGACGGGTCTTTGAAGCTGCCTCGTGCGCTCCAAGGGGGTGAATCCCGTCTAGACCAGGGCTCTGTCAGCGCTTCCAAGGCACACAAATACACTTAAAAGCACATCACTGATTCCTTAAGGAAAGGGCACAGATCCTGCTTGTTCCTTTGCTTCTCCCCTGCTCCAAACTCACCAGCTGCCTCCTCCACAGGCCTGTTCCCTCTGCCTGTTCCGTACTGGGGAGGCAGCACATCCCTTTGTCTCCACGTGGGCTGGGAAGCTGTTTCTCCTGCTGTTTATGGAGCATTTTGCAGCCTGTAGCAGTAAAGTGACCCAGAAAGTGGAAATGATGTTGTGGAGGAATCTGTGGCCCCACGTTTTGGGGCTTGTTTCTGTTGGAGAGGAGCTACAAGTGTGTCCCAGCCTGGCTTTGTATCCTAAAATGCCCTTTGCAGGGTTTTCTCTGTTCCTGGAGACAAACAAAGTCCAAGGGGTGCCTGTGTCCTGCTTCCCAGATGCTCTGACATCCCCCACTCTGAGGGGCCCATGGAGAGACTGGGAATAGCTGGGAATGGGCTCCTTGCTCCAGTTTGCCACCAAATGCTCAAAGCCCACCTTGCTGACCTTTCCCGACCTCCACTGCCCAAGGGTCAATGTCTACAAGCCAGGAAAGTCCTTTGGAGACAAAAGGGGGATTTTCCTGGTGCAGCTCAGTGCTGTGGGAGTTGTTTGCCTTGCCCAAGTGGGAGCTGACAGGACTGGGGCCCCAGTGTGTGGCAGGAGGATTTCCTCGGGGCTGCTGTGGGTGCTGGAGTCTCAGTGCAGATGTGGCAGCAGTTCCCCTTCATCCCTGTCCTCTTGGTCCACCATTTCCTTCCGAGTGGTGTCCCCAGGGTGTTCCCTGAGTGCTGAACTGCTTTGCTCAGAACCAAGGGAAAACCTCAGAGCAGAGATTTCCCTTTTCCCCAAATGCTAATGAGCTTATGGATGAGGCTTCCTTGTTCCTTCTGTGGTCATCAAACTCGTTATCAGCCTGTTTATCTGCAAGGATGTATAACATGGATGGATATATTTTTGGAAGGAATTCCTCCCTGGGAGGGTGGTGAGGGGCTGGGATGGATTTCCCAGAGAAGCTGTGGCTGCCCCATCCCTGGAAGTGTCCAAGGCCAGGTTGGGCACAGCTTGGAGCAACCTGGGACAGTGGAAGGTGTCCCTGCCCATGGATGAGGGTGGAATTTAAGACATTTAAGGTCTCTTCCAACCCAAACTGTTCCATGCTTCTATATTGCAATGAAAGAAAAAAATCAAACCCACCAGCAGCACATGACACCAAACCAACAAAGGCCTCAGGGGACATCCCAGCCCATGGGTAGGATTCTGGGGGGAATTTACCTCCTTTCCTCCTGGCTCCACAGTGGCACCAATGTCTTCACAGCCCTCACCCCGTGGCCTGAGAGCCCCTGCTGATGTGAACAGGGAGCGCCGACAAAGTGATGCTGAGGAACAGAACCCAGCTGGGCGTTTGGGGAAGGGTTAAAGCGGGGACTGAACCCCAGGACATGCCCAGTTTTGGTGTGGAGGGCACAGCTCTTCCGGGAGGGGGTTCTGAGCGGAGCTGCTGCTGCCCCTGGGGGTGACCCTGCCCGGGGTCCCCCCCAGCCAGCTGTGCCAGGGATGTCGTAACCCCTCGTGGCACGACCTGCTGGGCCCGGCCCCGAGCCCGGGGTGATGTCAGGGAGGACACGGTGGTGTCTCACGCCACAACACGCTCCTGCTGACACAGCTCTGCCTCACGTGGGCACCGCCGGCTCGGAGCCTCTGCCCTGGGCTGGGGAGGGTGATGTCAGCCCGGGGCCCTGCCAAGGCTACCGGGGCAGCAGAGCCGGCCTTGGCACCTCACAGCTCACCCACTGCTGACGCACCACGCCGGGACCTGCCCGGGGGCTCCTGCTCTGGGGGCTCCTGCTCTGGGGGCTCCTGCTCCGGGGGCTCCTGCTCTGGGGGCTCCTGCTCCGGGGGCTCCTGCTCCAGGGGCTCCTGCTCCGGGGGCTCCTGCTCTGGCTCTGCCGGGGGCTCGGGCTGGGTTTGGTGGGAGGAGGGAGTAGGGGCAGCCCTGGTTCTGCAGGGGCAGTTGTGCTCAGGCTGAGGGGACTCCTGCACTGCTGCCCGGCATCGCTGGCCCGTGGTGGTCCCATCGTGGACAACACTTGGATCCCTCTGGGAGCAGATCCCAGCGGGGCAGAGCAGGGCCAGTGTGCATGGTGTGGGTTGGGTTGGAAGGACCCATCCAGTCCCATGGGCAGGGACACCTTCTGCTGTCCCAGGTTGCTCCAAGCCCTGTCCAGCCTGGCCTTGGACACTTCCAGGGATGGGGCAGCCACAACATCTTAACAGTTACTCTGTGGTTGCTCCTGGTTTACAAGTGCAGGGCTGGTCTCAGGGGGATCCTTGGTCTGGGCTAAGGAGGGTGCTGGATCAGCAGGATGGGAAGCAAACAGATCTCCAGGGGTCCCCAACTCCCAGCCGAGGATTCCCCAGGGAGCCCCAAATGTCTGTGGCAACAGGGCTCAGGGATTCCTCCTGCCAAAGAGCCCCTTCTCAGCTCCCACCAGGCTTCCTCTCCCATCCCTCGGGCTGGTGCCACGTCCTGGGGTGGGTAAACCCTCTGTCCCCGTGAGCACCCACTGCTGGAGCACCCCAGGAGTGCCCACAGCCCCCCCTGTGCTTTGCAGGGTGTCTTTGCCCTGCTCAGATCGTCACAAGGGGTCCTTTGTTTTGTTCCACTTCTTCCTCTGGAGAACAAGGAGACTGTTCCTCCTGGGGGGGCAGTTCTGGGCCACCTCCTCCTGCAGGAGTATCAGGACTGCCCAGCAAGGCCACCCAGTGTCACCTTGGCCACCCTCCTCCCTGCCTGCCCTGTGCTGTGCAGAGCCAGCTCAGCTCCCAGGGCCGTGAGGGCTGATCAGAACATCAGTGCTCTCCCCTTCCAGGATGTTTTCCTGACTCTTGGGGTTTTTTGGCACAGAGAAGGATTCATCTCTTTCCTTATCCCCCTGCTTTCCCTCCCATACAGACCCACCCCATATTCCTGCTGCTGTCTCGAGCTCCCCCAGGTTTGGGAGCTGTTGTGTGCCTTGGTGGGGTCCTGTGTCCCCCCAGCCTCCACCCCAGTTGCTCAGCCACCCCATTGTGCTCTGGTGCTTCCGGGATCCCAGCCTTGCCTCCATGGCCCTCATTTTTGCATGTTTTTCGGGAGGGGGGTGTTTGACCTTGAGTATGAGGAAGTGCTCCCTGTGTGGGCTGTGTGGGTGCACCAGCCTCCTCCGAGCTCGCTTGGGGCTCATTGTGTGGTGCAGACTTGTCTTGCATCTCATTAGAGGCTCCTTTCTCCCCTCCTTGCCTGCCACTCGCTCCTCTCCTCCCCTGCTCCCTCCAGACACTGCTTTGGGGACAACAGGCTCCAGTGCTGGTCCTTTGGGGTCTTGGGGTGCTACACCTCCCCTGCAGGCTAAATCTGAGCAGGGTTTGCAGAGGCTCAGGTGGATTTTACCAGCTAAAACCACTCAGGAGGCGGGTTTGGCGTCGGAGACCTCACGCCCGAGAACCAAATGAGTGGATACCCCCTTCTTTTAGGAGTCTGACGAACCCAAAGGCAGCTGGATTTACCCCAAGGAGCTCATGGCAGAACCTCTGTGTGCCCCTGAGATCCGAGCACAAGGTCACTCCCCTCCCTCCCTTCCCTGCTCCCTCACGTGTGAAGCAGGAATGCAACTTCTCCGCCTGGCCGGGGAATATCCCGATGTTGCCACAATATTCCTGCAGAGAAACCCGTGCTCTGCAGGCCATTAAGGTTTGATTACCTGAGACACAACATGTGCTTTGTAAACTAGAAAAGGTTGTTGTTTTTTTTTTCCTTGGGTGGTGTCATGACCTGGCATCATTTAAAAATGATTTTGTATCTGGGATTATTATTACTTGTATAACGTTACGGGTAATTATCTACCAATAATTATCATGTTGAATAACTCCAGAAAGGGTTTATTTAATATAAACACTTAGAAAGGTAAATACTCTGGGATAAGACAGAGCCCAAGGGCTCAGGACTGCTGGGTTTTATTTCCAGCCATGGCACTTAACAGATGTGGCTTCCCCAAATAACTTGACTTCAGGGGGAAAGGAGTTTTGCTCTCTACCATCAAATAACCCAAAATTACACTGCCAAGACCGAAAGAAGCTTGGATGATACTTTACTACTCCAACAACACATGGGAAATATCCCAAAGGATCAGTTCTGGGGTGTTAGTTTCTTCTCTGGAGCGATCCAACGTTGTAAAACGCAGCTCAAAGCTGCTCATGTCAAAATCAGCTCTGTTTTATCACTTCCTTTTCCAACTCCCAGCCCAAGAGAGCACTTGAAGACTGGGGAAAAGTCGATGCTGAAAGCCTAAAGAACGATTTGCACGAGGACCTGTTTGTGTGTTTGAAGCCGGGCAGGGAACTCGTCTTAAAAAAAAAAAAATTAAAAAAAAAATAAAAATCAAGGATGAAACAGTCACCAGAAAATTGATAGACATGCCTGGAAATGCCTTTAACCCTTATGTACTGTAGGGCTTGTGGTTTGTGAGGCCTGGAGTCTCCTCTGGCTGCTTGGTCCCCACTGAAATTACAGAGGTGGGAGGACCCACCCGGGTTTGGGCTCAGGGGAAAAGGGGCTCTGCTCCAACCCAGCTCTGTGCAAATGAAAAGCAGGTTCAGGGCTGGGGCTCTGCTGCTGGTCGCAGTGGGCAGAGGGAAGGAGGCTCCTGCAGAGCTGTGGAGCTGTGCCAGGCTGGGCTCTGCCAGGCTGGAACTCCCGTGGGTGTGGAGTCCTACTTATTTTATCACAGGGGCTCATTACCATTTCCCTGGCGCTGGAATAAGCAGGAATAACTCCCTGGAGATAATGGCACTGCAGCCCAGGGAGAGCCAGACTCGCCGTTCGAGGCTCCTCCGAGTCCTGGAATCTCGGGGTGCAGGGAAGGGAAGGAGCTCCCGTGTCCCTGTCCCTGCTGGAAAGGGAACTGTGGAATGGGAAGTGCCTGGCACGAGGTTGTGCAATGGGGAGGAGCTGCCACTGACACCAGGTCCTGGGGGGGAGCCTGGTGGGGCTTGACACCAAAATCCACAGCAGCAGAGGAGAAAGTCGGTGATGATCAGCACAGGGATGGCCCTTGTCCTGGGAGCCACATGGATATGAAGGAAAACCTTCATTATATCACAATATTATATGATATTTTTATATGTATATATATATACAATTATGGTGACATTATATCCCCGTCTCCAAGCACACGAGGCCATCAGGGTGGTGGGGAATGAGTAAAGCCATTTTGGGTTGGGGTTTTTTTTTGCCTGTTTGGGGTTTTTGGGGTTTTGTTTTTAAAAGGAAATCGCTCTGGGCTTCGCTGCCGTGGGGCTTTGGAGCAGCAAGGCAGAGCAAAAATCCCCAAGTGGGAATCCTGAGGGATTACCAGGATGGGCCCATGCATGCAGGAATGTGTGTGTGCAGCCTCCTTTATGGGTGGGAAAACAGGAGAGATCCAGGAGAAGTGACAGCACCACGACCTCGGTCTCCACCGCTTTGAATCCCAGAGAGGTTTGGGATGGAAGGGACCTTAAACTCCATCCCACCCCAGCTCCGTGCCATGGGCAGGGACACCTTCCATGTTGCTCCAAGTCCTGTCCTTGGGCACTGCCAGGGGTGGAGCAGCCACTTTGGGGTCCTTATTGCCCCCAGCCCATGCACAGCCCAATCCCTCCCTCCCCGGCATTCCCAGCTCTCCTGGTGTCACAGGCTGTCAGAGGAGCTGTTCTCTCTCCTTTTCTGGGGAGCAGAAGGAGGCTTGGAGCAACCCAGCTCCCTCGTGGTGGCCTCCTGGGGTGGGGCAGGTTTGAACAACATGCCAGAATGTGTGGCTGTCCTTGGACATGTCTAATTTCCCCTTTCCCAGAGCAGGGAATGCTTGAATCGCCCTGTAGCGGTTGGGCACAGAAGGGGAAAGATCATTAACATACAAAGGGCTCCTCTTTCAACACCAGCCTTGAAAACTTTCATGATTTTTAGCTCTGTCTCATCACATTTGTTCTGTGTTGTACTTGGGTTGGTTGTTTTTTTTCGGGTTTTGGGGTTTTTTTTTAAGTCCTAATTCTTGGAATTGGGTAAAGGCCTCGAGATCCCTCAGCTTCTGTGAAAGGCTCCGGCTCCCGATGGGAGCAGGGGAGAACCAGGGATTGCAAAGGTGATACAGGCGGTGATCCAGCAGCAACACTGGGTTTCTGTGGCTCCTGTCTGATTCTTGCCATATTCAAACAAATCTCTCTGTGAGGGGGAGGAGGAATGGGGGAGTGTTGTCACTTCTGATCACTCGGGGCTGGCAGAGTTGGACGGAGCCTGAGCCACTTTGCTGATTGCGACAGAAATTCCCACTTCAGCAACGTGGAAAACGCCACATTTTTCACTTTTCATTTGCCTGCTTTCCCTCTTTCTGTCTCGCTCTCCCATCTCGGGGGATCAGGATTGTGACCCGTCCTGGGACTGTGGAAGTTGCCCAGAGAAGGGATGTCCCATCCCTGGAAGTGTCCAAGGCCAGGAGCAACCTGGACTAGGGGAAGGTGTCCCTGCCATGGCAGGGGGTGGATGAGATTATCTTTAGGGTCTCTTCCAACCCAAACCATTCTGTGAGAAGGGTTGGATTAGTTTGGGGAATTGTTGAATTGTTGCCTTCACCTCTTGACCCCCCTCTTGGCTGCCTCGTTTCCTCAGGTGGGATTGGTTTATTGGGAAGTTTACTCAGAAATGTTGGGAGTTTAATCCCCTTTCGTGTTGGCACCGGGGCAACTGGGCTGCAGGTGCTGGTTGGACCCAGTCCACGCTCTGCTGAAGGCACGACCCACTTAAGCTCAGGTGTGTTGTGGGTACTGCCAAAGTTATTCAGGTTAAACACCTTGGTTGGTTCTTAGGGAGCTTCTGATGATGGGCCCGAGGGGAAATAGGTCAGGTACTTGGAGATCTGTGTCACTGTGCTGGCCTGGGACATTCCTGCCGTCAGGAGATGCCACAGGGCTGACCCGTGACCCGCAGGATTCCCTTCCCAGGGTTTTTGCTCCTCGCTGGAGCTCGTCAGTGTGGAGGCACAAATGGGGGAGAGACGATGGTGCTTCCCCCAAAACCTTCATCTGCTGCCCTGGGAGCTGAGTCACCTTTGCAGGAACCTCCTTTAATCATCTCTGCACCCTCTGGAGGGACAGGCAGGAGACAGGGAAGCAAAGGAATTGCCCTGCAGGGGATCCCTCACAGAGCTCGGGGCTCTGCTGCTGAACGACACCAAAGCCTGTCCTAATTCCCTGGGGTTTGGCCTCTCCTGGGATCCTGGCAGGGCTTTGTCTCTGCTGAACATCCTCTCCTTCCTGATACTGTGGGAATTCTGTGAGAATCTCCTGTTTTCCTTTTTCTTCCCCAAAGTAAATGTGAGTCTTTGGAGTGAAGGGAAGGAAGAATTGGTTTAATGCTCTTTGGTGCCTCTTCATTATGTTCCTTGCACCCAAAAGGCTTTGGTTGCCTATTAAAAATGACCTTTTTCCACAAAAAGTGTAATTTATTTGCTTAAAATATATGTACACACTTGTACATGATGCAACTTATCCATTTTTTAAAAAAATTAAAGCTGAATATTTTAGTACTGAGAGTTGAAGCCTCTCTGCTGTTCCCGCTCTCCTGTTTCCCATTTTTCGCCACCATTTTAAGGGTAAAACTGAAACATAAAAAAAAGAGTAAAAGCTGAGTGATTAAAATCTGGGTTCATGTTGGGTTTTGAGCAGAAATTTCAATGAGAAAAGTGTTAATGGGGGGGTTCAGCTGGGCTGTGCTGAGCACACGGGGAGTCCCTTCTGAGCCAGGTGAGTCCTGGTTCTCCTCCTCCCTCCTGGACCTGCAGGGCTTGTGCTGCTCCGTGTCTCCACACAGGGTCTCCCTCTCCTTGGGCAAGGCAGCCTTGGGGAGACATCAATTCCTCTGGTTTCCATCCGATGCTTGGCCTTGGTTCTGCCACAGCCCGTGGGCCTCCTGCTCTCTGCTCCGCTGGGAAGGGGGTTACTGAGTCTTTAATAAACTGCAGGAACCCGGTGGTTTTCCAGTGCATGGGCTTCCCCAGCTGGTTTTTCCATAGAAATGGACATAAAACCACCATAAAAACTAAAACTGTCCCTGTGGCAGTGCAGGAGGTGCATCAGGAGACACTCGTTGGGATTCACAGCCGAGGAGAACCTTCCCATGGCTCAGTTCCCTCTGTCAGCCCAGCTGGAGGGGGGGCACCCAGCTTTTCCCAGATTGCTTGGGATCCACAGGAAAACTGAGATCCCATAAGGTCTGGTCACCTCGAGGGCTTAAACTGGAGCTGAGCTCCCTTTGAACTCCAGCCCTGGGACAGGAGGGGAAGCAGGGATGGAAAGGGGGATTGAGGACAGCAAGCAGAGTCAGCCTGGAAGGAATTTGCCATTCCTTCAGTGGGAGGAACCCTGGGAGAGGATCAGCAGCAGGTACCTCTGCGGGAGCGGGAAACATGTGCTTCCCATTTTTCCTGCTCTCTCTATGCCAAGGGAATCTGTTTCCCATTGACTCCTGACCCCTCAGAAGAAAAGGGGAAAAACAAAAGAGGGATAACAGGCCAAAGGAGGGCTGTTGAGGTCCATGGCAAACATCCCACCAGCTCCAGCGGGACCTAGAGAAGGAAAAAAAGCCTCTCTGAGCTAGAACAGTAAAAAAATAATAATAGAAAATCTCCTGTCTTGGTCTGGGACACTGGTTGGATTGGGATGCAGCGTATTCCCAGGTTATCACCGTGCTGGGTCAGACCCACCTAGAGCTACTCTTGGAAAAAAATGTATAAAATCCTTTCCTGAAGGAGAAAAATTCTCTTGGGGGGGATCTGTGTTCCCAGGATAACAGAGACAGTCTTGGAGAAGACCTGAGTGGGAGATGGATTTGTTGTCCAAGGAATATTCCTGGATAAAAGAAAACCAAAGATCTAAAATATTAATTTAATTTTTTTTTTAAGGCGGAGTGCAGAAAATGAAATTCTCCTGTTCCACAAAAGTGGCCTTTATTCAATAAACTCGAAATATTTAATTTAGTCTGATCTTTCAAAGTGCTACATGAGTGGTAAGTCTGGCACCAGCTTCCCCAGTTGCACTTCCTTCCCATTTCCATTTCCTTACTGGTTTGGGTGCCTGTTCCCATAAAGGCCAATATTTGCCTCCACAAATCAATGATTTTCTTCCTTCTGAAATAAGAGTTGCAAACCACATATTCCTTCCACATCCGTGTGATTGGTGCCACCTTCCCTTCCTTCCCAGAATGCCGGTTCAGACTGACAGCCAGGACTGGGAATAAGAAGGATTTGAACAAAAACCACCCCCAAAGCAGCGAAGGGAGCAACAAAATCAGTTACTCTGCTGAGTCTTGCCCAGATATCAAACCCTCTGTGGTTTGCAGGGCTCCACTTGTTACACAGGAACAGGAGGAAGAGGATTCCACGGACTGTGGGCAACCTGAGGATGCTCCTTGGAGCTTTCCCATCAATCCCAGGTATTGAATTCTTCCAGGCAAGAAACCCTTCAACTGTTTGGTCTCATTGCCTGTTCCCTCCTGGCCTGGCTGGAGATGTCCCTGCTCGTTCCAGCGGGGTTGGGTGCCTTTCAAAGTCTCTTCCAAACCATTCCATGCCCCTGTTTATGCCTTGTTTATTCCCCCCCTCCCCGAGTCTCAGTTTCCTCGGCCGTCCCCAGCGGAGGAGCTGCATGACACGGGTGTCAGGTGGCCCACGAGGTGCTCCTTTTGCCAGGTTCCTGCCTGATGACAGGTGACTCAACGCCTGCAGGCTCGCAGGGAAGGCAGGAGCCAAGCTCTGATGAAAGAGCCCAGCGGAGAGAGGCGCGAGGGGGAGAGGGAAGAGGAGAAACCTCTCGGGATGCGCTGGAAGTGACTCATCTGACAGGTAGTGCCACCGGCCGGGCTGTAATTAGAGCTCCCCTCGCCTGGTGTCTCCAGAGGAGCCTATGCCAATCACCCCCCGTGGCGTTTTCACGCTCCTTATCTGTCAAGCCTCGGAATTGCTTTTTTAGCTGAACTTTGAAGGCTCGGCCCCGGCAGGGAGGCGCGGGGGGCCAGACAGGCGGCTCCGCCAGCGAGAGCCTCGCGAGGGGAGCAGCCACGGCTGCTTTGTGGGGACCAGATTTTCAGGAGATGGGAGCTGGTTTTTCAAGGTGGGACCGGGTTTTTCCGAAGCGTTTGGGTCCTGGCAACTCCCAGCGCCTGTTTTTTTTCCGAGGGCACCCGAGGAATTGCAGCTGCTTCTTTAAAACCTCAGCGGGAGACCCCCTGAAATAATTTATTTTGGGGGGGGGAACTCTCAAAAATGACCCAAAAATGAATGAAATGGTGGGAAGTGCATGGATGGGAAATTCGTGGAATGGCTTCTCGGGGTGGTGGGGAATCCTCAACCCACCACAGTCAGTTATTTTGGGTTGGTCAGGTTCTCAACACCTGCCTTCTGCAGGAGCTTTGTGATCCCTCTGCAGGTGCACCAAGGGCACTGTTATTAACAACTGATTAATGAGATTAAGTTGTACTTAATTAACAAAACCACTGATTGGATTTGGTTCTTTGGCAGTGGTGCCATGTGGGGTTATTCCTGAGCTGGGTGAATTAGGGATCCAGCTCAGGTTCTTACACGTGGTGATGCTCTGGAATCAGACCCAAGGGAATCTCCCCTGCTCTTCCAAAATCCTTTGGGATTCTTAAGGAAACACAATTTCCTGTTTTCCTCTACTTGACTCAGGAAGGACTCGGAGGAAGCCAAGTCCGTACCCCTGTCCCTCTCCCAGATGTGTTCTCCCAAGGATTCTGGGGCAGGGCTGGAATAGATGCCTTTTCCCCAGGCCAGCTGAGCCTTCCTCCCCATCCCTTTCTCCAGGGAGGGTGCTGTGGGTGCAGGGATGGCAGCGGGTGCTCCCCACTGCACACACACACTCACCCACGCCCGGTGCCCTCTCCCATGAGCACCCCGTGACTCCGTGCCCAGGAATGCTGCCACCAGGGACTGCTCTCCCACTGGGAATTGCATCAGGCCCCTGAACTCGTTCTGCACAGGATGGAGCGGGCGGTGACACCCGCTCGTGAGCAATGTGGCACCTCTGTGGGGACAGCTGGTCACCGTGGGCTGGGCACGGGGCAGGTGAGGGGTCACCCACTGTCCGGGCACCAGGCAGCGTGGGGGGACATCCTGCCAGCCTCCACCGAGTTTTAGGACCTGTTCCCACCCCTCGTGGAAGGGTTGGAAGAAGTTTTCCCCGGTCTCTGAGCTGTCTGGGATTTTCCCAGTTCTCCGGGCTGGAGGGTGAGACCCTGAGCTCACCCCAGCCCACAGGCCTTGGGCGTTCTTGTCCTCACGGCTCCAACTTTGCCCTTTTTTTCCCTTCAAAAAGCTGCTTCTGCTCAGCATCCCCGGGCTGTGCTCTGACCTGGGCTCTGGATCTCTCAGTGACACTTGTCCCAGGCCCGGGGGGTCTCCCAGGGATGTGCACTTGGAGTTTGTGCTGCTTCCCACTCGTCCCTTGTGTGCACAGGGCATTGCCTGGAGGTCTGGGTGACCCCAGGGCTGGATTCCCCTCCCTTTCTCGCACATCCCTCCCTGTCTGTCCCAGCTCCCTGCCTGCCTTCCCGGGGTTTCTGGGCCGTCCCTGCCGAGGCGCCGCTGGAATCCCGGGGCCCATTTCCCCCTCTGGATCACAGACAGAGCCCCGGGTGCTCTCCCAGTGCAGACGTCCCTGCTCTGAACATCTGAGGCTGGGCCAGGCAACCACCACCCTTTGCCTTTCTCACATACATTAAAGCCCAAGGGGCTGATAAGGAACCTGCCACGTCCTCGCCTAAATTTATTAATGTCCAATTTATACAAATCTGGCCTCGTAGCCACCTTGTCCCTCACCTTCATGTTGCTTTCCCACCCCCGGGTGCTCGGGCTGGGCCTCTCTTGAGGCAGAACAGGACAATTCCCTTTCATCTCCCTGTGAAAGCCGAGGCCTTCCAGCCTTTTCCTTGTCAGAAGGGATCCCTTCAGCACCCTTGGAGTCCTCCTCCACCCCTGGTTTCTCGATCAAGGGGTGATTAAAAAAACCCACATTATATTCCAGGTGAGATCCCTCAAAGCCATATTGAGGGAATACCCCTCTATTCCTACTGGAGACGTTGATCCTGGTATTATTTGACCTGCACCACATGGCAATTCCTGGTTGTCCCAGGGCTGGATAATGCACAGGGATGTTCCTCCCTTTCTGCTGGAGGCAGTTTCTATCTGCTCCAATCTGGAATGCTCAGGTTTTATTCTGACCTAAGCTTTATACCTGGACAATTTATCTCCAGGTGGAAAAAACCTTATCTCAGGAGTCACCCAACAGCCTGTGGAAAACCAGCAGGATTCAGCCAACTCTAGATCTGCCTTTAAAAACCTCCCAGTGCAAAAGAAAGGGAAAAAAAACCAGAAAGAGCTAAAACGAAAATATTTTTGAAAACTGTTTGACCTTTGGGAAGAAACCATTCCAGAAAAGAAAATATTATGGTATAGAAAGAAACAGGCCTGTTTGGCCAGACTTTGCTGAAATAAAATCCTCTGCCAGCCCTCGGGTAGCTGGGTTTGTGCTCGGGGCTGGGAGGGAATTTGTTCTTTGCTGTTTATTCAGCTTTGGATTTTTGGGAAACGTCAACATCGGCTGTTGGGCTGGTTTTTTGGGTTTTTTTGTTGTTGTTTTCTTTCCTTTCCGAAAGAGTTAGAAATTTCAAAATGCTGAAACTCTTCCCAAAAGGAACCAGCTGGTTCTTGCTCAACTCTTTCTGTTCCTACCTCCGCCCTCCCGATGAGTTACACGGAGGGTGTGACGTTCTGGGATCGCGCTGATCCCCAGGTGCTGGAAAGGGCCACTTCCAGCAGCTTCTCCCTAAGTAGGGCTCAATCCCTCTGTCAGCTGGTAAACCTGTCCCTGCTGGAGAGAACATCCCATTCCCTTGGCTCGGGTGCCATTCCCTGCAGAACCAGCTGCTGAAGCTGCTCCTGACCCCGTGGGATTTATCCACGTGTTCCTCACGGGGCTCGGAGCGACCTGGGCTGGCTGAAGGTGTCCCGTGTGGAACGAGGTGGCCTTTAAGGTCCCTTCCAACCCAAACCCTGGGATTTATCCCCGTGTGAACAAGAGCCAAATCGAGCTGTGGGTGTCTCACACCTGAGGCATTCGGGCTTTCTCTGCATTCGTAGAAAAGGTTGAGGTTATTACCGAGAGGTGAAAATGAGATAATAACCGATGTCTCAAGGGTGCCAACCATCCCAGTCTGAAGTGATTCTTTATTCCAGGCACATCATAATTCCCTGGTGACTGCGCTACCTGGAGCCTGGTGTCTTCCTTGCATTTATGGCAGATGATTATAGAAAATACAGTAATTAAATAAGTACTTCAGCCGAGGAGGTTTGGCCTGGGAAAGAGTAAAATTAGACGAGGCAGCATGAGCTGTTCCAAATTGTGAATCTGATTTAATTTCACTTTCTTTTATAGAAACATGTCCAGTAATATTCAGGAGGAGGAGGAGGAGGAGGAGGAGGGTTCTCCCAGGTGAATTAGAGCCAACAGGCTGAACCCCGGTGTGCTGTGCTGGTACCGAGCGGTGCCACTCCACAAGGTGTGGTACAACAGAGAGGGAGATGATTTGACCAGAGCTGTGCAGCAGGTCCATGGAAAACCGTGGAGAGACCCGGGATCTGGCCCCAGCAGCTGGGCAGGGCTGCCTTTTCCTTTTCCCTGGTCCCTTGGCAAGGCAACAGCTGGGATTCCAGGGTAAAAGTGGTTCTTGGGGCCACCTGGTTATGATATTTTTATGATAGTATCTCTGCAGGGGAAACGTCCACGGCCAGGCTGGATGAGGCTTGGAGCAACCTGGGCTAGTGGAAGGTGTCCCTGCCCGTGGCAGGGGTTGGAACAGGATGGTCTCTAAGATCCCTTCCATCCCACACCATTCCATGAATCCGTGGAGCTCTCTGCTCTTCCCCCTGTGTGTTTTGCATGCCTTGCTCCTCTCCAGCACAACAATTTCCAGCAGAGCCAAGGCCGAGGGTTGGACTGGCTCCAAGCAGCAGGAACCTGCAATTATCCAGGCATCTCCGGGATGCCATCAACGCAGGATTCCCTTTGATGGAGCGTCGTATCCAGGTAACCTGTTCCTAATCAAACACGACACTCGGTGTGCAGGAAAGGGCACTGCCGGCCATTCCAGGAGTGTGCTGTGGGCAGAGCAAACAGGAAGCCGAGGGATGGACCACTGGGAGCCGCTCCACCTTTGCCCAGGGGTGTTGGGCAGGTGACGAGTCAGCCGGAGCTGGTCCTGCTCCCGCTCCGGCAGTGACGCGTTGTTTTGGACGAGAAATTCCAGGAGCGTTGATGGTCCTTTTGCTTTAGGGACGGCGTCATTGCCTGAGGTTTTTGGGGTTAAATCCACACGGGTGCTGACCTCTCTGGAGCCCAGCAGGATTTGGGGTCAGGGCTCACCCTCCACGGAGTGCCGGAGGTGCCAAAGGGAGGAGGATGGTCAGCTGGAGTGGCCGAGGAGAGCAGCCGTCCCCAGACACGAGTCACTGTGCCCGGGCTCTGGAACACCCTCCGTGGTGGAGGCCACCTCTCCCACAGCCCATAGAGGGAGCTGATGGAGCTTTGAATCACCTGGCGTGATAAATCTGGCCCTGGTGCTTACATAAGAGCGGGATGCCGAAATTCCTGTATGGCCTGGGCTTCTCGGAGCCACCCAGGAGCCCTTTGGTCTCCCTTTGACGCGCGGCTCTTGCAGCATCACAGAATCCCAGAATATGCTGAGCTGGGAGGGACCCACAAGGATCATCCAGTCCAACCCCTGGCCCTGCACAGGCCCATCCCCAAGAGTCACCCCCTGTGCCCCAGAGGATCAGCCAAACCCTCCTGCAGCTCTGGCAGCCTTGGGGCTGTGCCCACTGCCCTGGGGAGCCTGGGCAGTGCCCAACCAGCCTCTGGGGGAAGAACCTTTTGCTGAGATCCAACCTGAGCCTGCCCTGACACAGCTCCAGCCATTCCCTGGCTGCTGTCCCTGGTCCCCCCAGAACAGAGCTCAGTCCCTGCCCCTCCTCTGCCCCTCCTGAGGAATGTGGGCTGCAGGGAGGCCTCAGGGTGCTGGTGCAGAGGGTCAGACAAGGGAACTGAAGGTGTTAAAGAGATGCCTCTCAGCATCAGTGCAGTCTGTGTGGGGTTCCCTTCTCTCTTTGGGTTTCCCTCTTTGTATCTGATCAAGAGATGAACCCTTGGCTGACTCTCTGCTGGACTGGGACTGAGGAGGGGAGGTGTTTGGGACCCCAGGAGTGGTGGGGTGGGTGGTGTCATGCCTCTCATCCCCGCCGGAGCGTGATGTGATTCCCTCAGACAGGGCAGAGCTGTGAAAACACTCAGGTTGAGACTTGATGCAGCAACCCCAGGAGCTCTTCCAGCAGATTCCCTCTTGGGCCAGCGGGCAGGGAACAGAGTGGGGGCCGTCGGAGCAGGCAGAGGCTGCTGAGCCAGCACAGCCCTGGGTGCTCCTGTCATCACACGGGGGGACGAGGGTCCTCCCCAGTCCTTGGGGGTCAGTGCTCCAGCCTTTGCCTTCCCCTTGGTCTCAGAGCAGGGAAGGGTAGACATCAAAAGCTCCATGGGAGCATCCAAAAGTTCATCTGAAGCTCTGCAGACCTTCAGCGTTTGGAACGGGAAGTTGGAGAGGTTTCAAGCACTCTCATCCCACCTCCTGGCGCTTCTGTTTCTGGTTAGGGCCAGACATAACCACAAGAACAAGCTTTCTCACGGTGTTTCAGCACATTTCCTGTTGGTCCTGGAAGAAAACTGGGAGAACGTTTGAAATTAGGAGGAGGTCAAGCCTTTGTAGAACCACAAAGGCCCCGTTTTGGAACCGGGCACAGGCTCTGAGTGATGGTGAGGGGTGAGGGAGTTTGTTTTCTTAAACCACTCTGGGCCATAACAGTGTCTCCCACCAAAAGAGAGGAGTGGATTTCGTCTCACAGGGAAACGAGTCATGGTCCTGCGGCGCTCCAGGGGGACAGGAGCAATCCTGGGATGCTCCAGGAGACTGGGATGCAGCTCCATGAGACTGGGATGCAGCTCCAGGAGACTGGGATGCAGCAGCCTTGTGCAATTGGAGCCTGCAGAAGGTCAGAGGGGGGTGTGAGGATGGAAAGCACAGTGTCCCCCATCACACTGTCACGCAGGCCCGTGTTCCCAGGGAGGTTTTCCCAATCTTTCTGACTGGAGGGTGTGTTGGGCTGCGTGAAGCAAAGAGCCCTGGGAAGAGCTGGTTGGAAAACCGTGTGCGTGTCGTTGTGGGGAGGAGATCACAGGGAAACATCTCACTTTGGGCAAGAAGAAGACGTTTGAAAATGGTTTCATCAAACTGTTTGTGCCGGAGAACCACGTGGGGGTTTTTTTTCCAACACAAGTTGGATTTTGTCTGAGCCTTCCTGGGATTGCTCTTGTTGTGACAGACGTTTGTACCCAAATTAAATCAAACCACAGCAAAAACAGCCAGCAGGAAACCCTTCAGCTCAATCACCCTTGGGCTCCAGAGCCCTTGGATGATCCTTCTGGGACCTCGTCCTGGGTGGGGACGGGAGCATGGGAAAGCAGCTTTGGGCTGGGAAAAGGCACGGTAAGAACCCCCCAAGCCTTGCTGCCACCACGAGAGGTGAAGTGTGTCCATGGAGACATCCAGCCACACCCTTTTTTATCCCATCCAGTGCACGCTGCACCTCTGGCTTTAGTTTGGAGCTGATGAGGAGCCAATGACCATTTTTGGTGTGTTTTGTTTGGGATTTGAATCCTCAAAATCTGACACATATATATATGTATGTGTGTATATACTCCCATTAAAGAGCATCACACCAGAGAAGTTTGAACATCCAGCTAAGGAGTGCTGGGACACACAGCAGGATCAAACCATGGAGCTGGGCTGGGATTTGACATCACCTCCCTACAAAACACAGGTATAGTTTACTTTCCCTGGTTTATCTTTGCTCAGCCTTAATCACGGAGCTGCTGCAATTCCTGCCGTGAGGTTGAGCCAAAGGAAGTCCCCGGGGCAGGTCATCCATCCTCTGTGCTGGGTGCTCCAGGAGGAATGACCTGGGCTCCCAGTGGGATCTGAGCCGGAGCCTTGGGTGGGAGTTGAGCTCTGTGTGGCCCCTCGAATTTGGCAAGCAGGGAGGGAGCAAAGGTGGCCAGATTTGTGCTGTGCCAGAAGGAGTTTCCACATCCCACCTTCTTTCCTTGCTCAGAGAAGTCAGAGCCCTGCCTTTGGCTCCATCTGGGAATTCAGGTCCGTGGTGTGGCGAGAGGGTCGAGTCTCCAGCACTGGGGGTTGGGTTTGGAGGGTTTGGAGAAGCCCCAGCCAGGGCTGACACAGGCTGAGCTGTCCCTGCTGCGGGTGCACCACGAGCAAGGTGACCTCCTGCATTCCTGCTGCCCAGCCCCGTCCCTCTGCTCCCACAGAGGCAGCACGAGGGTTTTGTCCCACCTGAGGTCCGTGAGGAGGAAATCCCAGCTGAGCCCTCCCTGTGTGGAGGGTGGTTCTCCAGCTGGGCTCCTGGGGGCCAACATCCAGCCCAAAGCACTGGGACAGGGAGCAGGAACACGACCAAGACCACCCAGGGGCTCCCAGCCTTCCTTGGAGCACACCCCAAACCCCGGGGCTGCTCTGCCTCCCGCGGGACCAGCTCCCTCCCTGGGGCACAGGGAAGTTTCCTGGGACAATCCTTTCTTCTCATCGGCCTTTTTCTTTTCTTTCTTTCTTTCTTTCTTTTTTTTTTCTTTTAATTAAATGAAATTAAGTTTCTGTAGCATCTTTTTTTTTATTATTATTATTATTATTACTATTTTACACCTCAGGCATCGCTCTGAGTCCATCGGGGCGAGCTGTGGAACACAGAGGAGAGACAGGTTGACTATCTGCCCACTGCTCCTCCCTCCCCTCCCTCTCCTCCCCTCTCCCCAGAGCGACTCTGCTCTGTGTGTGCTTGGGTTTCAGCAATCCCCACGCTGCACATCAAAGGCTGTGTGTGCTTCCCTGCTCGCTTCCCTGGCAGGCTCCGGGATTAATCACTCGGAGTCTGCGTGAACGGCGTGACCGTGTCACCCTTGTTTGTCTCACACGGGTGTTCTCCTGCTTATCTCCCACAAAACCCACCGTGGCCCTTGGTCTTCAGGGACGAGACAGCTCTATTTTGGGGTTTTTTGGGTTACCAGGCATGATTGAGGTCAGCTGGAGGTGCTGCACAAGCAAAGGGAAAGATGCTGAGCCAGGCTGGGAGAGCTGGGAATGTTCCCCTGGAGAAGCTCCAGGGAGACCTGAGAGCCCCTTCCAGGGCCTAAAGGGGCTCCAGGAGAGCTGGAGAGGGACTGGGAACAAGGGATGGAGGGATGGGACAAAGGGAATGGCTCCCAATTTAAATCTTCTGCACTTCCTCTTTCCCTTGAGGAGATCAAGATCCTGGGCAGGAGGGGGGACACCCTCCCTTGGCATCCTCTGCCACAGCCAGGCCGGGCACGGAGCGGTGCCTGTCCCGGTGTGGGCCATGGGGAGAGGGGGGTGACGGGGAAGGAGGAGGTGGTGGCCTTCCTGTGGGTGTGTTTTCCAGAGCAGGAGAGAAACCAAGATGGATCAGGCACCAGCCAAACAAGGTGACTCCGTGGTGAGGAATGCACAGGCTGTGGTGTGAGAGATGCAGGGAGGAGATAGAGGGGCAGCTGGAAAGGCTTCTGCTGGCACAGCCACCACGCTGGCTCCCAAAAAGTGAGAGGGAGGGTCAGTCTCAGCACCCCCATGAGCCTGGAATAACGTGGAAGTGGTGCAGAACTCACCACCACAGGGCACTGGTGCTGCAAGCGGCTGAGCAGGAACAGCAAAGCTTTTGGAGAGGTGTTGGGGTAGTGAGGACAGGGAGGAATTTCAAATGGGAAGTCGTAAAAGGATAAAGGGGTTGAGCACAGATAAAATCCTCACACTGTGTGAGTGGCAGCACGGGGGAGGAAGAGACAGGCAGGAGCTTATTCCAGGCCAGGTAATCCCCAAACCACTTCCTTTAGGGTTAGGAACTGGAGGGATCCCAGGTCATCCTGGAATAGTTCTCCTCCTTCACGAGTTTTGAGATTGGTGCTGATGTTGGATTTACTCCTCTGGACAGGGCAAGGAAGCATCAAACTGCCTCTGTAGGAGGGAATGGGTCTTGGTGCCAACCTGGCACAGCAGAGTTCCCTCTGGGATTGGAAAAGCCCCACATTTGTGCAGACCCTGCAGGATTTTGTTGTCCTGATGCCACCCCATGGCAGGGGGTGAGGTTGGCTCGTGTGAGGGCACAGCCCAGGGAATGCAGAACCAACACCTGAGATTCCTGTTCTCTGGAAAACTGTCCCAAACAACATTGTCTGCAGAGCCAGAGGGATGGGGCTGGCTGGGGATGACCCTGTTCCTCCCAAATGGGGGCTGTGGAGTGGGGATTTTCCTTTCTGTGCATCCAGCAAGGCCTGTTGTCCCCTCTGATGGTTTGGGAGGGAGGTGGCACAGGGAGGTGAGGGGAGATGAGCAGTGGGAGAGGGGATGGGGAGCAGGAGAGAGTTCCCACAACATTCCAGGACCCTGCCCCTCTGCTCCTGCCACTCCTGCCACTCCTGCCAGTCCCCAAGCAGGGAGAGGGGCCACTCTGAGCTGGGTTCAGGCACAGCCCACATGGAGTGGAGCTCCCACGTACTTGGCCCCATCCGCCTTTGATCTTAAGCTCTGTCAAGAAAGATGCTTTGGCAGGAATCCTGCCCATCAGGTACCATCCCCAGCCGGCTGGATGTCACTCCTGACCAAGCCCTGGCAGCTCCAGGAGCTCAGGTGTCACCAGGTTTAAGCCAAGCCTCCACCTTCTGCCCCGGGGCTGGGGGCAGGATCCTTTCCAAGCTCAGGGCTCCCCTCTCCCCTGCCTGGAGGATCCGGGGCTCTGAGCTGCTTCCAAGCATTGGCACAGCTTGGAGGAGCTGCCACTGGTCCCCCTGAGCCCTGGGTTGGGCTGTCCAGACACTGATTGAATATTGGGAGGGAATTCTTCCCTGTGAGGGTGGTGAGGGGCTGGGATGGATTTCCCAGAGGAGCTGTGGCTGCCCCATCCCTGAAAGTGTCCAAGGCCAGGTTGGAGCAACCTGGGCTGGTGGAAGGTGTCCCTGCCCATGGCAGGGGTGGCACTGGATGGGCTTTAAGGTCCCTTCCCACCCAAACCATGCCATGATTTCACAGCCCAAGCTGCTGGACCATCCAAGGGTGGGATCTGCTCTCTGAGCAGAGGCTGAAGCTTCCCCATCCCATCCTCAGCTGATCCAAGCCCGTGCTGCTCCCTGTGCCCCCCCCGGGCGTGGGTACCACCGGGGTGTCACCGTGTCCCAGCTCGCCTGTGCTGCTCCACCACCCCACCCTCTTCCCAAACAATCCCCAAAGCAGCTCCCGTCCCTCGGCCGGGGTGGGAAGCCACTAGATGGCAACGTTCCTGCAGCCCGGCCGCATTCCCGGGGATGGGGGGGCACGGGGGGACCCCGGCCCGGGCTGCCGGGTCACCTCTTACCTGCCACCTGTCAGCTTGCAAAAAGGAAGCAAATTGTCTTAAAACCACTTCAATTCCAGGTCAGTGGTTTCACCCTCGGGCTGGTGGCAGCAGTTCTGAGGTGTCACATCCCCGGGCAGAGGTGACAGTACCAGGGGACACAGATGCACGTCCATGCTCAGGGACACACGTTGTTGCCACCCCTGGAGACTCTGGACCTGCAGAATGTCTTGGAAAATCCCCAAAGTGTCCCCTGCAAACCCAGCTGGGTGTGACCCTGGGGGGCACTGGGATCCGTGCAGGGTGTCCAGCCCTCGGTGTCCTGCAGAGACCTGTAAACTCTCACAGAGCCATGGAATCTCCTGAGCTGGGAGGGACCCCCAAGGACCATCCAGTCCAACCCCTGGTCCTGCTCAGGACACCCCAACAATCCCCCCTGTCCCTCAGAGCGTTTTCCAAATGCTCCTGGAGCTCTGGCAGCCTTGGGGCCGTGCCCACTGCCCTGGGGAGCCTGTTCAGTGCCCAACTACTCTCTGGAGGAAGAATCTTTCCCAAAATCCATCCTAACCCTCCCCTGGCACAGCTCCAGCCATTCCCTGGGTCACTGCTCACAGAGAGCAGAGGTTGGTGCTGCCCCTCCACTTCCCTGCTCATCCACTTCCCACGAGTTGCTGTCCTTGCTGGGGCTGGGAGCTGATTTTGGTGGTGCTGAGGGTTTTAGGTGTGAGCAAACCAAGCTGGCAGTGAGCCAGGCAGTGCTGGGATGTGTGGCAGCGTTTGCCCTGCCAGGGAACACCCGAACCTTTCCCTGCTCCCCCCAGGTATCGATGCTGCCCAGTCAGACCAGCACAGCCCTTTAGACTGGAGCAGGACAGCTGTGAAATCCATCTTATCCTGGGCCTTTTCCCTTGGAAAGGCAGGGGACAGGCTGCCAAAAGCCTGGCAGTGCTTTGGGCACAACACCCATCCCATTGCAAGAGAGAAGCCACCGAGCTGAGTTATGTGCCTCGGTTTCCCCATGGAATGATCCTTCCCTGCTTCCCCTAAAATGAGGCAGAGGGTGGAGGAGCATGTGCCACACTTCTCCAGGGCAGGTGGATGTGGGATTATCCGTCTGATGAACCATCCCAGTGGGGCCATGGAGCAGGAGGAAATGAAACTGTGGCCTGGTGTGGAAGGACAGCCCTGAACAGGGCTGGGATGTGCTGCTCACCCCGGGAAAGGGTGATGGGAGTCCTGAGTCGGAGCTTGAAGTGCTGCAACAGGTCATGGAATAAACACCTGAGGACAGGGAGTGAGAGGCAGTGCTGTGTCATTCCCTGCAGAGCCTGGAGAGGATGGATCACGCTGGGGAGGGAGGCAGGAGCCCTGGAGACAGCTCTGCCCTCACTGCTGAGCCCTCCAGGCTCCGTGTGGTGCCTCCAGGTGCTCAGTATTATTTTTCCTCCTTTTTTTTCACGGCTTTTGTCCCTCAGTCTCCACTCGCTGCCCTTTGAGCTCTGAAACCTGTAAGTTTGGAAAATTTCCTGCCTCCTTCCAGCTCCAAACCTCCTGGCTGGAGCCTCTGAAAGGAGCTGTGTGGGTGGGACACCGATCCCAGCAGAGATTCCCCCGGCACAGCACAGGACAGGGAGCTTTGGGCCCGGGGAAGGAGCAGAGCCCAGGAGGTCTCAAGCCCAGGTGTCTCCTCGTGGCTCCATTCCCGGAGGGAGCAGAGCTGCTCTCTGCAAAGTCCTGCTCTCTCCACACCCATCGGGGCCGCAGGTCTTTCCAGCCTCCCTGTGTGACTAACAGGGCTGGCCAGATCCCAGGGAGCACTCCGGGACCCCGGACAACCCCAGGGAGCCCAGAGCAACAGGAAAACCCAGAGCCTCCTTCCTCATCACCCTCCTCCTCCTCCTCACTGCCTGCCAAGGGTGGCCCTGGGTGGCCGCGTCTCCTGCTGGCACAGCCGGGAGCGGCCGCTCCCAATTACTCATGGGATGATGGGATGATGGGATGATGGGATGATGGGGGGATGCGGGGCCGGAAAGTCGGAGCAAATGGAAAGTGGGCACTGGCCTCGTCCTCCCGGGGCTGCAGCTGGGGCTGAGCTCAGCCAGGCACGGGGAACAGGGGGTGGGAGGATGGAGGGGGATCCGTGTCCTGATCCGGGACAGGCTGTGGGGGGACGGGGAGGTGACGGTGAGCACGGGGACAGCGGGGTCCGTGTCACACACGTGTGCAGAACACGCTGCTGTGCACACACACACGTCAAACACAGGCTGGGCCCTGTGGAGCCACACCTGGAAGCAGGAGGGAAGAGACAGGAGAGCTTGGGCAGGCTGGAATCTTCTTCACAGAAGATGCTGAGGTATTTTACAGAAAATACATCTTTCAAGGCAAATCTTTTGGCATCAAGAGCTGGGGCTGACTGTGGCTCTGAGAGGCTTTCCAGGTGTCAAAACTGGGGCAAATCCATCTGGGAATCCCTGTCCCACCCAGACACCTACACCTCTGCAGTATTTTGAGGAGAAGTTCTGCCCAGCTCAAAGTAAGCAGGCACATCCCTGGCAAAAAAAAAAAATCACCATTTCTGATGAACCAACATTTTCCTGTTAAAAACCCCAAACAAAACACTTCCAAACCCTCCCTCAGTCACTTTTACTGGGCAGGGGGAGGCGGCAGCTGGGCTGGAACCCGCAGGCAGGGTCTGGGTGAAACGGGACCCGCTGGAAAGCCCCACCGAAACCAGGTGGAATTTTCCAAACCAAAGGCAAGACAAAAGCTCAGCTGGCCATTCTGTCCAGGGGGAGGATGTTCAAAGGGAGCAGTGCCTGCAGTGCCTCCCCTTCCCTGGACCAGGAGGAGGTGGGATTGGAGCTGTTAACACCGTTCCCGGGGTTGGGTTACGGGACTGGGGCTGGGAAAGCTCCTCCACAGGTCGCAGGTGGATTAAGGAATTCCAGCCCCATTCAGTGCCCAGTGAACCACAACTAATGTGGGAGCTGTAAAGAGCAGGGGGCAGGAGGGCTGGGAGGTGTTGAATGGGAAAGGCACCTGTGAGGGAGGGCGGTGGGAGCCTGGAATTCGGGGGGAGGTGAAGAAACAGTGGGATTGACCAGCAGACCTGGCCCCAACCTGCTTTTTGGTTTTGGCCTTTGAGTGGGGACAGCCCTGGCTGAAGGTGGCAGGGTGGAAAGGAGGGTTCAGGTGTCACCTCTGTGACGGGGATGCTCCCAGGGAGGGGAACAGTAATCACCTGGTGCAGGTGGATTGCTGGGATGGGTCGGAGCTGGGATCCATCCCAGGCTCCATCCTGGGCATGGGGTGCCAGGGAACACACCGGGACACGGCCTCAGAGCTCTCAGAGGGTAACAGGGACCTCCCAGCGAGGGTGAGGATGTGACCCATGGACAGGGCTGAGGATGCAGAGGGAGTAGCCAGGGCAGAGGAGGTGGTGAAACCCCGAGTCTGTGACAGCTCCAGCGTAGGGGAGGTGACAGCAACTCCCTCTTTTTGCCTGTTAAAATACCTGTGTCCTCCACCAGCTCCAGGCCGAGCCCAGGACACGGGCTGGACTCGCTCATCCAAGTTCCTGACCCCTTGCTCCATCCCACTCCGAGGGTTTTGGAGTCAGGGAGGTGAAAATGTCACCTGTGTGAGCTCTCTGGGGACATGGGGCTGCCAGGAGAGCCACCACTGGGATGGGCACCTGCTCCCAGCATCTCCCAGGGCCATGGGATGAGACAGGACGGGACGGACTGGGATGGGATGTGACAGGGATGGTCTTCCCACACCACAGCCTGGCCTTGGGAGGGATGTCCCGGTGCCACAGAGCCCCTGCTGATGCCACATCCCCCGGGGCACCTCCCCGAGCCCTCCTGGCTGTGCCTGGGGGGACTTTTGCACCCAAAAGCCGTCGGGGAGGCAGCGATCTCGCCCGTCCTGCTCCCCGGGAGACTCCTGGGCGCCTCTTAATGGGACTTTAATTATACATTTACCGTCACCCTTTTTCCCTCCCTCCCTCCCTCTCTCCCTCTCTCCCTGCCCAGCTCAGCTTTCCCGGGATGTAAATACCCGGCGCGTGCTGCGGGACCGGCAGCACCACTAATGACCCCCCCGCGGGGCGCTGGCGGGCAGGACGGTGGCGCGGGGACACGGGAGGGGACACGGGAGGGGACACGGGAGGGGACACTGCCCCGACTGGCTCGCCAAGGCTGTCCCTGCTTTGTCCCAGCTCCGCAGGGAAGGGCTCCGTGGCTTTGGGATTTGGGGGGCCGGGGATGAAGGGTTGTTCCTGTGCTGTTCCGGTGCAGCAGGACGATGTCACTGGGCCACCAGCCGTGGGATGGAGGTGGCCACCGGGCACCTCTGCCCTAAGGGGGATCCGAGCTCCAGATGCCACACTGCTCCTCTGCCAGCAGCCACCCTCCTCCCACCCCACTCTCTGCTGCCCAGGTGGCTTTTCCAAGCTTTCTTTTCCAGGATTTGGCAGGGACTGAACCCACTTCCCACATGGGACAGTCCGAGCATCCCCTGGCACTGAGGGCTCAGGGAAGAGGAGCGTTGGTTTCTGCCCTCCCCCTGCTGCCAGGCAAGACCCGACTCCTTTGCTGAGGCAAAAACTAACAGAGAATTTTTGTTTAAGCCTGGGAATTCGGCCCCAGAGGCTCCAATAATTCCTCCTACAATGGTACACGCCGAGAACAAATAAAAAACCAAGCCAAAAAAACAAGCAAAACAGAAACAGCAATAGAAGAGGAACAATTTCCTTCACCACTAATTTTCTCTCTGTTAATTAACGAGAATGTGGGGGCACTGATTAGAATCTCTCCCAACCCGCAGGTCCTGGCTGGGGACAGCAGGGCTGAGCCTCCCCGGGTCCCCCGGAGCTGTGGAATTGCGGGGGGCAGGAGGAGACCCTGGGAAGCTCTGGGGGTACCCAGGGCTGGATCTGGGGAGCTGTCACCCCCTCTGTGGGCAAACTGGGGACTTTCAGGGGGCATTTTGCTCCCAGGCTTGACCTGACTCTGCCCCCTGTGGAAATTCTGGGAGAAAGGAGCCAGGGGGGTGTTTTTCATCAGAGCTGGAACACGGAGAATGGGGTGGATTCAACCCAGGGAGCTTCTCCCTGCTCCCCCAGCGCCATTCCCGGGGGCAGGAATGAGCTGGGCATCCCCAGTCCCCCGAGGGCACACACAGCCACCCTGCCTGGCACCTTCCAGCAGCAAACCCACAGGGGCGAGTCACTGGGACTGGTCGGAAAACACCCATTTCTCCAGAGGCATCCAAGCTTTTCCCATTTATTGCTGCGTTTCCCTCTGAAAAAACTCCTGAAATAATATTTTTTTTCCCAGAGCCTTAATCACCAAAAAGAAAAGGATGTTTGGGGCTGCTGCTCTTCGTTAAAGGGTCCGGGGACTCCGTGCGAGTGTTTGGGGGTTTGGGGAGTTTTGGGATTTCGCCAAAGACGAGAAATGTCAACAGAATATTTGTTTTTCTCTCCAAGTATTTGTTGAAAAGTTTCTGTTCCACCACTAAGACGTCACAGGGGTGGGTTTTTTCCCCCTCCTTTTTCTTCTGTTCACCTGCTCGTGGGCTTTTGCAGTGTCTGGGATGGATGGATCCCCTCCTGGCACGGAGGAGGATGAGGGGTAGGAAAGTCCTAGGTAGGAAACAAGAGGAGGCAGTGCCAAAACCACCACGTCAACCCCCCCCTCCCCATCCTGGTTTGGCAGCTAATAAGGTGGTAAAAAAGGTGCTCACCATCTGAGTCCTAATCCCAAAGTTTATGAAGTTTCTCCACTGCCTGCAAGAGATTGTGTGGGAGCAAATTAATGGGGTTTATTGGATCGAATTCCCTGCCAGGCTCAGGGACTCCTTGGTTTAAAGGCAGCATCTCACCCTCACCATCGTGTCGTTAAACCCTTAATGGGTCTCACTAAAGGGAAATAACAGCTTCCCAAATGAAGAGGGAAAGGAAAAGACCGTTTATGTGAGGAAGAGTCCCCTGGAAAGGTGTAGAGAACCTGGGTCTTAATTGGGCTTGTGAGGTTCCCCCTGAGGGGAAAATCCATCTCCAAACTGTTATTGGGGAAAAAAACCTCAATCCAAGATGATAATTTTGTTAATTTAATGCACAATAAATTCAAGTTGTCTTAAAAAAAAATGAACATGGACTAATATTTCCCATGTTCCATCCTTGGAAGTGTTCAAGGCTGGGTTGGACAAGGCTTGGATTGATCTGGGATACCAGAAGTTGTCCCTGTGGATGGAAGAGATGATCCTTAAGGTCCCTTCCACCCCAAACCACTGCTTGAGTCTATGATTATTTAACTGTTCGGTTAAAACCCAATAAATTCAAGTTTTCTTTTTTATCTCCTCCACCCATAAAGAAGCAATTTTCCATCATTCCAGCAAAGGCAGCAGAGGCAGGGAAGGGGCAGGAGTGGACGAGCATCAAGTGGGAGAAGAGCCGTGACATTCCAACCAAAGCCCAAGCGATGGAATTCCACATGAGTGGAAAAAAAGTCAAATATATCCACTTTTTTAATAGTTTTTGGAGCATCCCAAAGGATTTTTTTGGGGTTGGCATGAGCAGACAAGATGCTTTTGCTGGTTGGGGCTTGAGTGACCACTGAAGGGACAGCAGAGGGTTCAGCTCCTTTCCAGCCTCTGCAGCTCTCGGCATTGAGGGAGAAGGGAAGCAAACGAAGGTTAAAAAGCCTCTTTAACTGGTTCTCTTGTCAAATTAGCAGGGCAAGGCGCTGAGGCCGGGGCTAATGAATGGAATAATTGATTAAATATGTCATATTTAGGTTCACACCTTCCCCAAAGGTTTCCAGATGGGGCATAATTATCCCCCAAACCGGCTTCACACGCCAGGGCACGAGGGGAGGAAACGGTGACATGGGGAATTCAGACAGCACAAAATTGCTCCCACAATTAATCCCAGGCACTTAATAAACTCACTAAAGAATAGCTGGGATGGGGAGAGACCCTCTCGGGGCTGGCCCTTGGGAATAGCTTGGGATGATGGAGCAAATGGTCACCTCGGTGTTTATGAGGCAGCAAAGCCGGCGCCAGTTTTGCTCCTTTCCAAACAGGAATTGGGGAATTCTCCCCTCTCCTCTGCTCCCTCATTCATCCCTCCCAGCAGGGACCAAGGGCTGAAGGGGTGGAAATGCAGGGGACAATATTCACTGCTGATTTCCATCAGGGTCCTTTGATTCCTTTGATTTCCAGCCCACAGTCCCCCTGAAAATCAAACCCAGATCTACGTCCTGGAAAATATTTTTAAGTTCTAAAACCAAAATATTTGCTTTATTGAGGGGGAGTGGGGGGAGTCGTGGCTTGTTTTAAGGATTTTGTTCCCATCCCTATGGTTTCATCTCAGCTCAGGGTGGGGATGGAGCAGGGAACAGATCTGGGATGTCACAGTGGATCTGACCACGGCTGTGCTGTTGGGAAAACGCTGATTTACACCCCTGGCTCGTGATTTGGATGGCACCAGGCTGACCCACACCCACTGCAGAGAGCCTTTGGGTGCTGGAAACCAGGGAACCCCCCAAGCCCTGGGTGGGAGCTGGGCTTGGCACCCAGCAAGCACATCCAGGCTGGTCACTGGGGCTCCAACCTCTGGGATGAGCCGTTTTCTGAGCATCTTTTCACAGCAAACCCCTCTCAAATCCCTCCTGGAGCTGCTGGAGCTCTGCAAAGGTAAAAGGGGGGAAAAACATGAACATGAACTTTCTCCTCCCTTGTGTGCCTCTGAAACTGCCCCGTGGAAGTCCCAGACCCTGCTGGGATGTCACTGTCACCTCCTGGCTCGGTGTGTCCTCTGGGCCACCCCTGTGCCTTCAGGTCACGAGTCCCTCATTCCACAGGTCCTGGGTGCTTTTGGGGGTGTCTGACACCATCCAGGGGACGAATCCTGTGTCCCTCTGGGGCAGGACCAGCCCCTGGGACACGAGGTGTCCCATTCATATCTCTGTTATCCTCTGCTGGATCTCCAGCCCCTTCCCAGAGGATGCTCCCCTCATCCTCCTGCTCCCCCCGGGATGGATTTTACCGCTGCCAACGTGCCAAAAAAGCCGGGGGTGGTGCCCGGGGCGCCGCAGCGGAGCCCAGCTCGTGCCGGCACCCCGTCTCCCCGCGTTCCCCCGGGATTATTCCCGGGCTGGAGATAGCGCGGTTGTTCGTTAGTGTGGCAGCGGTGGCGTGTGGGAGGGCAGACGCCAGGCTGTCTGCTCCCACTTTGTTCGGCTTGTTATTAACTTCTCCTTGGGCTGCCATTAACCCAGAATTCCTGTACTTGGCTTCAGGCTTTCCCCGCGCCGCTCTATCTGCAGCGCCTAATTACAGCTGTTGGGATCTCCCTTTATCTCGGCGCATCTCGGAGGTTTGTTACCTGGCATATGCTTTCCTGCCCTCCCCCCCGCCACCACCTCCCCGCCCCACACACCCTTCCCTGCACCCCTTTAATCCTTCCTGCTTTCATCAGCCTCGGTAGACGGGAAGGGAGAAAATCCGGAGTCTCCGTCGCCCGGGTTTCGCTCAGGTGAATCCAGGGAATCCGCATCCCGGCGCCCACCGGCGGGAGCGTCCCCGGGCAGGTGCCGGGCAGCAGCGCCGTGGATCCCGCGTGTCCCGGCGTATTCCCGGCCACCGCGTGGGGCTCGGCGTGTGCCAGCACCTTCCAGCCCCGAGCCCGAGACTTTGAGTTGGCTCCGAGAGTGGCCTTGATTTATTTTTTTAATTTAATACGAGTTGACTCGATGTATTTGCTTTGGCAGCGGGTTCCCCCTCAAACCCCAAACTCTGCTAAAACAGCCCGTCCTGCCCCCGCCGACACAACAGGGGGGCTGCGACCTGACCCGGCTATGCCCCGTGCCCGCATCCCTGGGGGGCACCGGCCCCTGCCCCCGAGCTGGGACCTCCCTCCCCCCCAAAACCAGCCCCCGGAGCTTTGTGCAGCCTGAGGGCCGGTCCCACATTCCCAAGGGAACGTGGAGCAGGTAGTGCTGTCCCCGTGCCCATCCCAGGTGGGCTCGGGAGTGGGGTGTCCCCTTGGCACAGGACGGGGCTGAGATTGGCGCCAGGAGGAGCAGGAGGAGGAGCAGGAGCAGGAGGAGGAGGAGGAGGAGGAGGAGGAGGATGGTGTCAGCACTGCCTCGATGCTCACCTGGGCCATCCCATGCCATGTGTCCCGCTTGGAGACCCCCAAGTGGGGGGACCCTCTCTCCCTTCAGCCCCCAGGCGTGGTGGGATGGGGTGGGTGGGGGTCCCTCCTTGTCATCCCAAATAAAACAGAGCTGTGACCCCTTGCCCCAGGAGGGAATTCGACCCTGAGGGTCCCCCTACCTCTGCCAGAGGGCAAATATTGCCCCCAAGCCCCCATGGGGACACCGTCCTTCCCCCAGCAGCCAGCACAGGGCCCCTGTGCTTCGGGACAGACATTTTGGGGTACTTCTATTTAACGATGGGTATTTATCGCATCCCCCTCGCAGCAGAGGGCACAGGGAGCTGGGAAGGGGGGCTCGGTCCCCCCGATCCAGCCTTGGGAGCCTCCCTGCCCCACGGCAGCCTCTGTGGTGGAGGGGGACGCAGCCCCCAGCCCCAGCATCCCCCTCCCACCCTCAGCTCCGGGGTGAGGAGCCCCAGAGCGAGCGGAGCCGCCGGGAGCTCATCCCGGCAAGCCGGCACCCGTCCCGGAGCCGGTGGGAGCTGAGTCACCCGGACAGGGAAAGTGAGGAGCGGGATAAAAGCAGATCAGTGCAGGTTTCCTTTGGTACTCGCCCTCGGTACTGGCCAGGCCGGGCTCCCCGGGGATGCCTCAGCCGGCCCGAGCAGGGCTGGAAACATCTGGATTTCTCCTCGTGCTGCTTCCTTCGCTGCTTCGCCCCCACGCTCGCCTGGGTGGGGTTGGGGGATTTTCCACATCCGTCCCTGGAGTTTGGTGGGCCCCACAGAGATGGCGGGATGGCTTCTCCGTCTGCCCAAATTTAAGGCTCGTGTTGAATTTTGAGTCCGTGTCATCTCTGAGGATGATCCCGGGGACACGGCTGTGCTGGGATGGAGAGACATGGGGACTCCAGCACTAAGGCTGTGCTGGAAATGACCCTTATGGTGCCATGAGGGAAGGTTTGAGGATGTGGGATGGGGAGAGAAGCCACCAGCTACAACGGGCGAGGGGAAGGGTTGCCCGGAGAGCCTGGGGCAGGACACGGTCCCTGCGTGTCCCGGGGTTACCCAGGAGCTCAGCTATTTATATCAGAGCTGCTGGCCCCAGCTCGGGGTGACTCAGCCCCGATGGCCAGATGGAAACATGTTTTGAAGATGGTCTAATGGGAGGGTGGGGACAGGGGACCCTCCCTGCCAGCACCCCCGGCCTCCTGTCACTGCTCCCTCGGGGCTGCTCCTCCCGGGCAAACCCCGCGTCGGGGACAGACCTTGTGGCCACGGCCGGGCTCGGCACGGGCCACCCCGCGCCCTTCCCCCGGTGTCACCGCGGTGTCCCCAAACCCCGCGGGGCAGCTCAGACCCCGCCCAGTGCGAATTGCACCCCCGGCCCCCGCTGGTGTCCCCAAAGGCGGGGACGGCAGCCCCCAGCCCCAGCCGGGGGGTTTTCCCCCGTTGTACCCTGGCTGGGGTGGGGGCTGGGGGCCCCCCCGGGCACCCGCCGGGGTCAGGGAGGGAGCGGCCGGGCAGGTTATCGCCTGCCACGGGAGCGGGGCCCCGCGGGGACCGGGCGCTGCCGACGCCGGGAAGGGGCCTCCCGTCTGTCGGGGGGTGGCTCGGGGGGTCCCACCCCCGTCTGGCACCCTGGGTGCCCCCCCCGCAGCCTCCCTGAGTGCAGGGATGGGATGTGCGCCCGCGTGTCCGTTCTTCCCGTGTCCGTCTGTCCCTCATGGATGAGCTGAGCGCCCCCGGCCTCAGCTGCCCCGTGCGAGGGGTTTGTCCCCAGGGCTGCCCCGCATCCCCCTGGGGGGACGAACCCCCCGGGGTCGTGCGTGTGTAGGGGGTCCTGCCCCTTCGCCCCTGAAGTTTGGGGGGTCCTTGAGAAGGGGTTACCTCCCTAAACACAGATCACGCCGCACGTGGGTCAACCCCCCACCCCCGCGGAGGCTCCGCCAGGACAAGGGGGGGGTCGGGGTGTCCCCCCGCTCCGGGGAGGGGTCGCGTTGGCACAGGCGGTGGTGGGGGACCTCGAAGGGGGTCGCACACACAGAGGGGGCTGCACCCCCGGGGGGGTGGGCACGGGGTGAAGGGGGTGCCCCGGGGCGTGGCGTCACGCGGGGGGGCGGGGCGGGGCGGGGCGTTCAGGGCATCCCCGGGCGCGGGGCCGCGGCAGCGCGGAGCCCGTCGGGGGGCGACGGGGGCTCGGCGCGGCGCTGCGGGGGCTGCGGGGGCTGCCCGCCCCGGCCCGGCCCGCACCATGACCATGAGCTCCGTGGCCGAGAGCTTGCTGGGGTCCGACCCCTCCAAAGCCGCCTTCCTGGAGCTCGGCCCCCCCCAGCACTACCCGCTACACGGCCTCCCCCCCGCCGGGCACCCCCAGCACGACCCGCCGCCCTTCGCCTCCTACGGCCGGCCCGGGCATTATCCGTACCCCGGGGGGGCCCCCCCGCCGCCCCATGGGGGTCCCTACCTGCCCTACCCGCCCCCCGGCGCCCCGCACCCCCCGGCCCCCGGCGCCAGGCTACAGGACACAGGTAAGGGGAGCGCGGGGGGGTCGGCACCGCGAACCTCCCACCCGGGGCACCCACCCGGCGGGGAGCGCCGGGGCTGCGCCCGGACGGAACCGTCGGAAGCGCTCCGGGGCTGCGCCGCCCCATCGGGACAGCGCCGGTGCGGGGCTGGGCACGGCGGGGGAGTCCGCGGGGGGGTCCGCGGGGCCCGGGGGTGATGTCCTGTCTCTCCTCAGAGGGCCTTGACCTGCCGGAAACCCTTGGCTTCAAGGAACCCCGGGCATGGGGAGCATCAGCCCCACACTGCCCCTACCCTCTGACCGGAGACCCCCGGCTGCCCATAACCTGCACCTCGAGACCCCCAGTTGCCCACACCCTGCAGGCTGTGCCCTCTCAGGCCGGGCATTTCTCCCCTCTCCCCACCACCACCACACTCCCATCTCAGTTCCCTGCCCCATTCCACCCCTGTTCTCCACTGTTTTCCCCAAAAGCTGATGCAGGAACCTGCAAGCTGAGCCACCCCGGAGAGGAGCGGCCCCAGGGCTGCCCCATGGAGGGGTCCTGGGCCCGGCCGATCCCCCCAGGCCCTGTTGGCCCCCCATCAGCTCGGGGGAGCCGTGGCCGTGGTACCTGGGTGCACAGAAACCCTCAACACTGTGCCCGGAGCTCACCCACACCCTCCCTGTGCTGCTGAGCCAGGGACCACCAGTGTACCCACAGGAAGGGCCCCAGGGCAGGGCAGTCCCTCCTGTTGCACCCTCCATCCCCCCGGGGGGCCCTGCCTTCCCCCCCCAAGCTGGGTGCAGGGCAAAGGGGCCCCTGTCCCATGTGCTTTTGGACTTTATGAATAGTGATATTGGATGAATAATCCCATCCCTCCCTTCCTCCTCCTCTGTCCCTTTGGCTTCCCCCGAGGCTTGAACAAGCAGCGAAGCCAAAGCAGGTTCCCCCCTTCCTCATACCCCAAACAATGACTGTTTTGGGGGGATGGTTTGGGGGTTTTGGGGTGTTTTTTTAACCAGCATGTTGGCTTAACTCTGTCTCCTCTCCCACCCCAAGAGCACGAGAAGCCCCTGGCCGTGCCCAACGGGGAGCTGCGCATCAGCGGGAAGGGGAAGAAGCTGCGGAAGCCGCGGACCATCTACTCCAGCCTCCAGCTCCAGGCGCTCAACCAGCGCTTCCAGCAGACCCAGTACCTGGCGCTGCCGGAGCGCGCCGAGCTGGCGGCGCAGCTGGGGCTCACCCAGACCCAGGTACGGCCCCGCTGAGCAGGACAGGACACCCACGGGCAGCGGGGACGGCCGCGGCCGTCGGGCTGTGCCACGTGCTCCGGAGCGACTCCGGATCCAGGCCGCGTCCCGCCGCCGGGGCGCAGCTGGAGCCGTGCCGAGCCGGGCCGTGCCGCGGCGGGGGAGCTGGCGCCGGTGGGCCCGCAGGGCTCGGGTTTGGGGCGCCCCTGCTCGCACCTCCCAGCGGCACCGGGACTTTCCCAGCCCCGGAGCCTGGCTGCCGGCCCGGCCGTGCCCGGCGCTGGGCGGCCCCGGGCCGTGGGACGAGGCGAGTGGGTTTTTGAAGGCGATGGGGAGAGACAGGCAGGCGGCAGCGGTGCAGCCCGGAGCCAGGGGCGAAGCGAGCTCATAAAGCCAGGGAAGAGGAGACAAGTGGGAACCTGCCGGCAGCGCGGGGGGGACCGCGGGGAGGAATGAGCGGGGCCACCACCCCAGCGCGGCGGGCGCAGCCCAGCCCAGCCCCGGCACCCGGCACCCGGCTGGGCTGGTGGGCGCCACAGCCCGAGACACGGAGGGGGGGACGTGGGGATTCCTACCTTGCTCTCCGTCTGTCTGGGCTCCCTCTGCCTCTTCCCACGTTCTCCTCCCGCTGCCCCGAGTGGAGTCTCTGGTGGCTCCGAGCCCAGCTTATCTCACAGAGATGATGTGCACAGGGACCCCGTGCAGAGGGGTCTGTCCTGGTTGGTGCTGGGGGCTTAGAGGGGGGTGTTGGTCACATCCTCCCCACTCACGCCTCTCTCTCCCCTCCCCCAGGTGAAGATCTGGTTCCAGAACAAACGCTCCAAGTACAAGAAGATCATGAAGCAGGGCTCGAGTGCACCCGACGGGGAGCACCTCCACGCCACCCCCTCCCTCTCCCCCTGCTCCCCCAACATCCCCCCACTCTGGGACATCCCCGTGCCGGGAAAAGGGCCCCCCCTGGCCCCCAGCAGCTACATCAACAGCTTTGGAGCCTGGTACCAGCCACACCCGCAGGACACCATCCCCCGGACTCCCATGATGTGACGGTGCCACCGCTCCAGCACCCACCGGATGCAGGAGGGACAGTGAGGGGATGCTCTGCTGCCACCCCCTGAAGGACTGGGAAGCCCAGCGAAGCCCTGGGAGATCCCAGCGAGTGGAGAAGGAGGAAGAGGAGGAGGAAGGTGACCACAGTTTGCAGGAACCTGGACCATCTGCTCTGTCAGGGTCCGAAGTGACACAGAGCCCTGGTGTGCCCACCCCTGTGGGACAGGACTCAGCCTCCAGCAGCAGCCCTGGGTCCCCCCATTCATGGACAGGGGGCAGGGGGACCCCAAGAGGGGCTGGGGAGTCCCTGGACCCCCCCCCCGGCTGGCTTTATTTATAAATAGTGTCCATTATTGTGAGTGCCCCCCTTTATAAACAGACTGAACTCTGGCTGGTTCTGCTCCTCCTCACCCGCCGCTGCTTTGGGGTGTCCCTGCCTTGGGGGAGACGCTTCCATCCTGCTCCTTGGGGGGCCCCTACATCCAGAGCTCCTGGGAAAACAGCCCAGAGGGGCTGGGGGTGCTGGAACAGGGGGCTGGGGCTGTGTCCCCCCACCCCACCCATCTGTGCAGGACCTGCTGTTTGTGCTCCCCTGAATGGAGCCGCAATTACCGTAATTGTGGGGCCGGGGCCGTGAGGGGCTTCGCGCCACCTCCCCTGGGCAATTTCAGGCAATTTGAAGCTGTTGGAGATGTCTCCTTTAATAAGGGTGGGAGCAGGAGGGTGGCGGGACACAGGCCATGGGTTCCTGCCCTGTGTCCCCCGCAGTCCTGTGGATACCTGGCCCTGGGAGTGAGGGTTTTTTGGGAGCAGGGGGTAATTTCCCGCTGCAGGTTTGGCTGTGGGTAACCTCTCCCCTCCTCCCTTTGTGCTTCCAGAGGCCAGAACCAGGCTGGAAAATACATTCTTGTGATTTCCTCCTTTCCCCATGTCATTATTTCCCACCTTTCCCGATCCTGCTCAGTGTTTGTCACCCATGGTGGGGTTGGGACCCCCACTGGGGCTCCCCCTGCTGAAGTGGGCAGCGATTCCACACTGAGCACAAATATGCCGTGATCCTCACTCCAGGTATTCCCACTCTGTAATTCCCCTGCTCTAAGGATCCTTTCCCACCGTGGGGACCCCATTTTGGGAACTCTGTTTGTTTTGCACCTTCAGCATCACACAGGGCCGGAGTCATTCCCAGCACTTGGCTCCCACCTGAGGAGTCGGGATCAATAGCTGGGAATGGCACGTCTGGGGGTGGTGGCACTGGGGACCCCCAGGTCCCTGCTGGCATCCACAGGGTTGGACATGATTCCCTGCCACCCTGCCAGGTCAGATCCCTCGGCCAAGAGGTTTGGGGTGCTGGCAGTGATCCCACAGGATGGTTGTCCCCAGCTGTGTCCAGCGATGGCACGTGGGTGATGTGTCCCCAGCACCCTGGGACACTGGGACTGACTGTGATCCAGGACCAAGTGCATGGTGGATGATGTTCCCAGTGGGATTTTCCCGGAGTGATGGAACCTGCCCACCCCTCTGAGGCTTTAGGGAAGGAGAGGGATCTGCTTTGTGGCAACACTGGAAAATAGGAGAATTTCCCATCCAGGAACTGGGATAACGCAACTCCTTGGGTGGGATTTACCCCGGACAGGAGCTTGGGGCTGGAAGGGGTGGCTCTCCTTTGGGAATTACAGCCATGGGAAGGGGCTGGTGGTCCTGTCTGGATAGGGAGGCTCAGGATGCTGCCCTGGAGGAGGCGGGTGCTGGGCACATCCCAGCCCTGCGGATTTGGGGTGACCTGCAGAGCCAGCGGTGCCGGGAGGGAAGGATCCCTCGGGATGGGGGGAGCAGGAGGCAGAGACCGTGGCGCCTGCTCGGCGTTCCCGATGGATGTGCTGCCAAGGACCTGCAGCCAGAGCCGCTCACAGGTCCTGTCTTGCAGTGGGAGGGAAGGAGGGAAGGAGGGAGGGAAGGAGGCAGCAGCCTTGGCTCTGGGGCCCAGCTGGTGCCTGGACCAGCACCCCCCCACACCCATGAGAGAGCCACAGCCCACCCCCCACTGCCTGGAGAGGGGGGCAGAGCCGGGTTAGGACATCCCTGGATGTAGGGAAGTCCCTTGGGCACACATGGGAATCAGGTCTCCGCTGCCATCCCAGGTCGTGCTGGGATGGGGACATGGATGGGGGGTCCCTGGATGCCCTCAGGAAGGGGTTTGGGGGCTGTTCTGCCTTTTCCCAGCTGGATGGGGATCCAACTTCCCTCTGCACCCAGGGGAGGGGCAGCACAGCCAGCCTGGCATCGCTGACCATGGTTGTCACCCTTCTCCACCAGCCAAAAGTGTCCCTGGCTGGGGACGCAGGAAAGGCCAAGACATCCCGGTCTGGTTTAACCCACTGGATGGGGGAAATGCCACTGGGGGACCGGGGTGTCCCTGGGCCTGTTCCTCCTTCCACCCACACAGCCTGGAAATCAGGTCTGGGCCGTGGGGACATTGGTGTCACCTCCCCATCCCCAGCAGGGTGATGGGACACGGATCGGGACACCCAGGGAGCAGAGACACCCCGAGGCCTCCCAGGAGCGCTCCTGTCCTGTTTTCCAGGGGCCAAGAGCAGCAGTGGAGCCCCAGCAGTGCCGTGGCTCCGGCGTCGCTCCAGGTTAACCAAGAGCTGGGAAGGGCACGGAGCCACGGTGGATGCCAGGCCGGGCCGTGGGTGGGCGGCTGCCCCCGCTCCCTGTGCTGGCACTGGGGTGACGCAAGAGGCTGGAAGGGACGTGTTGTAACCGGGCAGGACCCGCGTGCCGCGCTGGGAGGGCTGTGCCGGGGCTCGTGGGCGATGCCGGGGGCACACGGGCACTGCCACCCCCCTGGCTCGGGCCCACCGGGGCTCCAAAGCACAGCTGAGCCCCCCCCCGCCCGTGGCCACTGGAAAATCCCCTCGGAAGGGGTGGATGTCCTCAGTGTCACAGTGTCGCCATCCCGGTGCTGTGCTCCGTCCCACCCGGGGATAACTGGGATAACTGGGATAACTGGGATAACGAGGGGGGGTCATTCCATCACCGTGCCAGGGCGGGACAGGGATGTTGGGAGGAGTGGGGTGATGGGATGATATCCCCATCACTCTGGGAATCCTCCCAGACCCCCTCCTGGTCTTGGGAATGTGCTGGGACGCAGAGCTTGGCCCCGGGGAGGGATGTCTGGATCCCGCAGCCCCTTTTGGGGAGCTCTGGGGGTCTTGGCCACCTCTGGGCTGGAAGAGCTGGAGGTGATGCCAGTGGGGACCCCCCCGGGGTGTTGGAGATGGGGATGAGAGAGGAGGAAAGGGGGACAGGCAGCCCGGGGGGGCCGTGCCCAGGCAAGTGCCAAGGGGTCCTGCACCCCCTGGGCACTCCCAGCCCCAGGGACCCTCTGGAAAAGTCTCTGAGGATGGGACAGAGGAGTGGGACAGGAGGGATTTGGAGACTACAGGAGCTCAATACCTTCCCAGTGCCTTTCCCTGTGCTGTCAGGGCTGCCAGGGGAGCCCCATTCCCAGGCAGTGCTGGAAAGGAGCAGGGTTAGAGCCTGTCCATGGGCACAAGGCACCTGGAATTTATATAATCCATGGATATGTAATCGTCTGCCTTTTTATTTTTTTTCCTTCATCTCTAAATTAAAAAAAAAAACCCAAACATTAAAAACATTTAAAAAATTAAAAATATATTAAAAAAAATAAAAACTCCCCGGCGCCAGCTCGTGCCATGGAGCTTCTCATGCCGAGCTGGGACACTTGGATTCCTCCTCTTCCATCCTGGAGCCTGGGATGGGAACAGGGCAGTGGGTGCAGCTCATGGAGGGGGTTAGGGAACCCCCTCAAGGGTGCAAGGTTGGCCTGTGTGGACTTGGGAATGGGAAGGGGGGATGGGGAGACAGATTTGGGGACTCTGAGAGCTCGATGCATCCCGTGCCATGCTGGGGCGTCCCCATGGAGGACTGGGGGGGACTGAGGGGTCCCCACAGCCAGGGGGGATGAGATGTAGGGTCCAGGTCCGGGGGGGTGATGGGGCATCACCCCCACCCGTGACACGACGCAGGTGACAGTGGGAGCAGCAGGACAGGGCCAGGTCTGGGGGGTCTTGGGGTCACTCGAGCCCCCCGACCCCATAACTCCACTGGGAAAGGCACCATCTCCACAGGGGCAGCGCCTTGGTCCCATGGAATCGGGTTTTGAGGTGTCCTGTCCCCCACATGGCTCGTGGGGTGTCCCCAAAAGGGACACCGGGGCAGCCCAGCCACCCTCCCAGTCTGCATGGCTGGGAGCCTTACTGGTCCCAGTAAGAGGACTGGGAGGGAAGCGCCAGGTCTCCGTGGCAGTTCAGGGAATGCTCCAAAACGCAGGAATAAAATCCTTTCCCCCCAAATTCCCTCTCAGCAGGGCGAAGTGGGATTTAGGGTGGGCCAGCGCCATCTGTGCCCGTCACCCCGTGCCATCCCACGGCCCGACCACCCCCCAGCTGCCCCCGAAAACAGACCACAAAAAAATAGGGTTTAACTGCGCATTTCCAAAGGTGGGGAAAAAACTCTGCTCCAAAAAAAAAAACCTGGGAAAAAACCCTGGTGTTTGGAAATTCAAGTTCAAAACACTTTTATCATTTAATATTTCTCGCTTGGTTCCCTTGGAAAGCAGCAAAGGACATTCAGGGGGACCTCCACCCTGTCCTGGGGGGGAAGGTGTCCCATCAACCAGGGGGGGTTTTCCTTAAAAACAAAAATAAAAGGACAAAAAAACAGATCGAAACCAGTTTGGTTTGGAACAACTTTATACAAACAAACCTTATGTACACTCGCTTTTTTTCCCCCCCAAACACCCCTATTTATATAAGGCAACATAAATAAGGTCCCCGGGACTGTACAACACATATGAACACTCCTTAAAACGGCACTTTCAGCTTAAAAAAATAGCACTATTCTCTTAAAAAATAGGGAAGAGTTTGGGCTTTTTTTTTTCCTTTAAAATATGTTGTCGATTTAGTTAAAAAATAGGCATTTTTGTCGCCGTTCCTTAACCCACACCCAGAGGCACTGCCAGAAAACGGAGATTAACACGACTTTCCTCTTTCAAAAATAACTTAAACCATTCCTGAACTGTTTAAATATTAAAATAATCCCCCCCACCCACCCACTTTTTATTTAATTTTAAATAACCACCTTGTTGTCTGAGCATTGTCCCGGGGGATTCCCACGGAGCTGCTGGGCTGAGGGTCCTGGGTTTGCTCCTGTGGGGTGTCTGTCACCCCCCCAAATCACTCCCACTCCGTGGATTTTGGAGCCAGGGTGAAGCACATCCTGCTCCTCCGGTGTCGGCGACCACCTGGGACAGTGTGTCCTCCATCCCGACCTGGGACAGTGTCCTCCATCCTGACCTGGGACATTGTGTCTTCCATCCCCACGGAATGTGGGGGCTCCGGGTGCCCCTCCTGGGTGCCCACTCCTGTTCGGGGCTCACTCAGTGGGGTGACCCCCAAAGGCAAAGCTCCAGAGAGGGACCTGCAGCGGGATGAGGCCCCTGGGGGGGCCGGTTTTATTATAGGGGGGAAGACGATGGAAAAATAAAAAAAAAATAAATGCAGAAGAAGAATGTTTCGCCTTTTCCCGTGCTGGGAGTGGAGGATTTGAACCCTTTGCAGTCCTCTGGTTCCTGAGATGAGCAGGGAGAGGGGAGGTAAGTGTGTCTAGGGTTGCGTGTACACGGGTGTCCTTTCTTTTCCTTTTTTTTTTTTTTTAAAAAAAAAAAAGAAGAAAAAGCAAAAAGTAGGAGGGGAAAAAAAGGAGGCAAAGGAGTTCTGCCACTGTCTCTCAGCCCTGGCTCTCCCTGTTAGTAGACGGCGCTGGCGTTGGGGGGCCCCGGGGAGGTGTGGTGCATCGTGGTGGCCGGCTGTGCCTGGTGGGGTCCGTGGGGTCCGCCGAGGGGCTGCGGGTGGTACCAGGGGTTGTGCTCCTCCAGAAATCCGGGCGAGGAGCTGTAGGGGAGCGGCTGCGGGAGCGGGGTCCGGCCCGGCGCGCTGCCGTGTGAGTTACTGTCCCAGACGGCCGGGGAGGGGGGCGAGTTGCAGGCCATGGAGTCGCTGTTGTTGGGGCTGTGCTCCAGCGGCACCTCGCCGTTCTTGTACAGCTTCTTGAACTTGGAGCGGCGGTTCTGGAACCAGATCTTCACCTGAGGGAGGGAGGGACAAGGGTCAGAGCCCCGGCGTGGAACTGGGGGTGTGGGATGGATGGGGAGAGCGGGAGAGGGGGCGGGGTGGTGTGGGGAGCTCGGGCATGAGGGAAGGGATAAGTGACATGGGCATCACAGGGATCCCAGAGACACGGGAAAGCACCTGGAATATGGGCATTATGGGGACCTCAGAGACACGGGAAGGGATAAGGGACATGGATGTCAAGGGGACCCCAGAGACACAGGAAGGAGATGGGACAGGGGGGTCACAAGGACCCCAGAGACACAGGAAGGAGATGAGACATGGGGGTCATGAGGACCCCAGAGACAGGAGAAGGGATAAAAGACAAGGGTGTCACGGGATCCCAGGGACACAGCACAGTGCTGGAAGAGCCCTGGGACATGGGTGTCACGGGGACTCCAGAGACACGATGCACCACAGAACAAGGGTGGCATGGGAAGCTTGGACACACCATGTGCCACTGGAAGGCACCCAGGACATGGACACCATGGGGACCCCACAAGGTGGGTGGCAGGAAGCATTCCCAGGTGTCGTGGGGACCCCGGACACACGGTGGGTGCACAACAGGAGGTCACCCGGGATGTGGGTGTCACAGAGAACATGGACACATGATGCTCTGCGGGAAGCACCCGTGGAATGGGTGTCGTGGGGACCCCCCTGGGGACGCGGGTGTCACAGGAAGCCCCCCTGGGGACACGGGCGTCGCGGGGAGCCCGTCACTGGGTGCATCACGCCGGGCGTCGGGAGCGTGCCAGGGCTGGGTGAGGCGGCGCTGGACGCGCTCGGCCCCCGCGGGGACGGGGTGGGGGCGGCGGCGGTTGTCACCCAAACAGGATGTCCCTCTGGGAGCGGGTGACGCGCTCCGTCAGCCCTTTGCCGAGTGTCCTCGATTGCTTCATCGCCCAAGGGAGGAGGAGGAGGAGGAGGAGGAGGAGGAGGAGGAAGGCCGGGCGCTGGGAGCGCCGCGCCAAGGGCGGCACAAGGGCGCCGGCGCCGGCCCGCAGGCAGGGAGGGCACCCGGGCCGGGCTGCGGGGGAGTCACACGCTGCAGGGACAGTGGTGACAACCCACTCCCCTCCCACCAGCAGATCCGCCGGGACAGTTTGTCCCCTCGCCCGGCAGAACCCCAAAAACAAGGGGTTAGCCCCGACTCTGGGTGGTTCGTGGGGAGGAGAAGCCCGTCCCGCACGTCCCTGCTCTTCCAGTCCAGCCTGAACTGCCACCCCAGCGCAGGGTCCCGGCGGGGTGTGGAGCCGGTCCCCAAATCCCTTCTCTCTGCCTGAGCCAGGCAGGACAGCGCAGTCGGGGAGCCTCGGGAAGTCCAGACGGGAGGAGCAGGGTTCGGCCCCATGTCCCGTGCTCCTGCTGGACTTGGGATCAGGACCCGGTGTCGGGATAGGGCGTCCCGAACATCCCGTCCCTAGCGTCCCGTCCCGAGCGTCCTGTCCCGCCCGGGACTCGGTGCCCCGCATTCCCGGGACACCGGGTGCGCTGCTGACCCAGGACCTTCCCAGGCACCGGGGCAGGATTCAGCCCCCAACCCTTGGGGTGCCTGAGCAGAGCAAGGTCTGGGATGGTGCCGGTTCCAAAGAGAGGGGGATAAACCCCAAAACTGGGGAGTGGGGCACGGCTGGAGTCCGTCTCCTCTCCCTGTTCCTTCCCTCCTCTCCAGTTTTCCCTCGGCAAAGCATATCTGCTCCGCGCGGGGAAATCTGCTTTGCCCGCTTTGCACCCGCAAACGAGCGGGGACTATCCATTCCTGGGGACCCTCAGACCCCCTCTGAGCTGCCCGGGAACAGAACTCCCTCCCAAGACCCCCCCAGTTCGCATTTGTGAGGAGCAGGGCAGCTCTGGCTCCCCCTCTGCTGATCCCTCCTACCCGCGGTCGGGAATTGGGGTGTCGGGAGGTCTCAGCCCTTACCTGGGTCTGGGTGAGCCCCAGCTGGGCGGCCAGTTCAGCCCGCTCGGGCAGCGCCAGGTACTGGGCTTTCTGGAATCGGCGTTGCAGGGCAGCCAGTTGGTAACTGGAGTAGATGGTGCGGGGCTTGCGGATCTTCTTGGGTTTCCCGTTGACCATCCGCACCTCCGGCTCCGGCTCCTCCTTCACCGACACTGGGCAGAGAGCGCAGGGGTGAGGCGGGTGGAGGGGTCCCAGCCACCCCCCGTCCCCAACTCAGGGCCATCCCGCTCGAGGTGCTGACACTACCCCATCCTCTGGAATATCCCCTGGGACACCCCCTGGGATATCCCCCGGACGCCGCATCCAGCACGGATCCATCCCACCGCGTCCCCCCGGCAGCTCCGGGAATGCCGGAGGGGGATGAGCTTTGCCCCAACATCCGCCAGCAGCAGCAACACCTCCCGCCCCAACTCGGCGATAACTTAGACACGCACAGCTCCACAAAACTGCCTCCGGAATCCCAAGGGAGCAGCGGGATGGGCACGACCCCCTCTCCCCACAGCATCCTACCTGCTTCTTGCGCCGGGAGCTGCTGGTCCCTGAAGTGGCCGTACTGGCGGTAGGAAGGGCTGTAGGAATAGTCGGATTTGGGCGAGTAGGTGCCGGCGGCGCCAATGCCGTTGAGGTTGAACTGGTGGTAGGGGTAGTGGCTCACGGGCTGACTGTAGGACTGGCCCGGGTAGTAGTCGTGCTGGCTGGTGTAGTAGCCCAAATCGGTGACGGAGGACTCCGGTAAGGTGGGCGAGTCCTTGGAGGCGGCATGGCAGCTCAGCGAGCCCGACAGGTCCGTGAGGATGCTGGAAAGCTTCTTATCGAAAGAGCCGCTCATCGCTGGCACTGGCGAGGGGGGAGCTGCCTGCCCGGCTGGGGACCCCCCAACCTGGCGGCTCCGGCTGCCGCGTCAGGCCTGGCGTGCCCGGAGCTGGATCCTGCGCTGCGGCTCTTTGCGAGGAGCAACCAAAGAGACTGTGCCCAAACCTCCGGCCCCGGCCGCCTGCTTAAAGCCTTTAATTAGGGAGCAGGGCAGGGTGGGTGCGCATTCCGATTGGCTCCAGAAATATTGCCTGGGAGGCAAAATAGGCTCCTGCCTCCTCCTGTGTGGGTTCTTTTTTATTTTTTTTCTCTCTCCCTTATTTTTTTTTTCCCTCCCTTCTTTCCCTCTCTCAAGAAACAACAAAGAGTGGGTGAAGGAAGGCGAAGGAGTAAATACAGAGTGCAGGGTCCCATCTGCAGGAGGGGGGGCCCTGGGGATGCAGGGGGCACTGTGGGGGTCAGAGAGGGCTGGTTTGCAAGGGGACTTTTGGGGCTGTGGGGGATTTGGAGGAGGAGTCGAGGGGGGGTGTTTGTTGGGTGGCAGGGAGGGTTGGGGGTTGGGAGCAGGGTGGATCCATGCTTGGGGCTGGGGGGCTCCGGGGGTGTGTTTGTGGTGTCCTCCCTTCTCCCCAGATCCCACCTTCTCCCAGAAGTGACTCCCAGTCCAACGCCATCCCCAAGGCAAAGCCCCCCCATCCTCACGGAACAGAGGACCCCTCACCCACCCCAAAACTTGCCGTGCTGCACCTGCCCTGTGGGGACCTCGGGCAGTGACAGGCCCTGATTCTGGGGGAACACCCTCCCCCCCGGGGCTCCGTGTCTCTCCCACCCCCAGTCCGGGTCCTGCCCCCCCCCACTGCCCTCAGACCCCCTCCCGCAGCATCGCCCAGCTCAGGGTCCCGAGCCAGCCCTGGTCACCCCCGGCCACCCCCGGGGCTGTCCCCAGCCACCCGGGGGAGGGGGCCTTTGGGAGGGGGGCTTTTATCTGCGGGAGGGGGGTCTCCGCTTCTGCAGGCGGGTCTTTACCCTGAAAGGGGGGGTTGGGAGGGGGCTGGGGGTCCTTAAGCCTGGCGGCGGCTGCACCCTTCTGTCCCACCTTGTGTCCCCCCAGCCCCGGGATTGTCCCCCTGCGCCCCTCGGGCCCCCCCGGGCCCGCACTGCAGTGCGAAGGCACCACCTGACGGACACAGAGGGAACTGCGCCCCCGCCGCCGCCGCGGGTTCGAGTCCCGGCGCTGCCACCACTGCCGGGCCCGCCAGGAAAACGGGAAAATCGTCGTGAATGTGGAGGGAGTGGGGATAGAAAGAATGGGATGGGAACGGGAATAGGGGTAGGAACAATAAATAATGATAGGGATAGGGATAGGGATAGGGATAGGGATAGGGATAGGGATAGGGATAGGGATAGGGATAGGGGCAGGGATAGGGATAGGGATAGGGATAGGGATAGGGATAGGGATAGGGATAGGAGTGGCAGTAGGAATAGGACTAAGCAGGAAAAGGAATGAATAGAAATAGGATTAGGAATAGGAATAAGAATAGGAGTAGGTATAGGAATAGGAATAAGATTAGGAGTAGGAGTGGCAGTAGGAATAGGTGTAAGTAGGAAAACGAGTGAATAGAAATAGGATTAGGAAGAGAAATAAATAGGAATAGGAGTAAGAATAAGAATAAACAGGAATAGGAATAGGAATAAGAATAGGAACAGGGAGAAATAGAAATAGGAATAGGAATAAATACGAATAGGAAAAGGAATAAATAGGGATAGGAATAGGAATAAATAGAAAGAAGGATAGGAATGTGAGCAGGAATAGAATTAGAAGTAGGAATAAGACTAGAAGTAGGAATAGAAATAGGAACAAGAATAGGAAAAGGAGAAATAAAAATAATAGAAATAGAAATATAGAAATGGAAATAATAGGAATAGCTCTAAAGAAATAAATAGAACTGGAGATGAATCCCAGAGGGAAGCAGGAGCCTCTGCAGGAGGTGAAGCATGACCCCAAAGCGTGGAGAATGGCATGGACTCGCTTCCCACATGGGAATTGTAACTGGGGATTCGAGGAGTTCATTCAGAGGGGACAGAAGCGTCTGGGCCAAGCCCAGCCCTGGGAGCTGTGCGGGGCCTCCCCGGGGAGCATTCCCAGGGTCCCGGGGAGCATTCCCAGGATCCTGAGGAGACGCAGGGACATCCCCGGCTCCCTGGCCCGGCTGTCCCCCTCCAGCCGGACTGTCACCAGGGCCGGCTCCTGCCGGGAGAGGGATGTGCCGGCAGGAAAAGCCGGTTGGGGAGCTGGAGGCCAGGGAGGGCGGCTGGGGAGTGGGGCACAAGCGGGGAGCAGGTCCGTGCAGTCCTGAACCAGTTTGGGACTGGGAGGCACTGGGGCTGCCGGAGGCTGCTGGGCCCGGCTGGCGCTTGTGGAGCCCCAAATCCAGGAGCTCATGGATGGGGGAGGGGGGTGGGGGGACTTGGGGGGAACCAGTTTTGGTGAACTGGGACACTGGGGGGATGGCAGAAGTCGTCGTACTGGGGCACCCAGGGGTCTCTGTGGGTCGGTGCAGGGGCAGGGCTGACCACGGGGTTGGGTCAGCACTCCCCTGCTGTCCCCTGTGCTCCCCACAAGTTTGGGCCCCCTCCCCATACCCCCCATAGGGCTGGAGGGCCCCCCCTCGTCCACCCCACAAGGCTGAAGTGATTCCCCCCCGTTCCTCCTACAAGGCCAAAGGGATCCTCCCGTTCGCCCCCACAAGGCTGAAGGGATCTCCCCATTCCCCCCACAAGGCTGGAGGGTTTTCCTCCCCTGTGGCCCCCAAAAGGTCGGCAGATTCCCTTCATGTGCCCCCCCCCAAGGCTGGAGGGGTTCCCTCCTGTGGCCCCCTAAGGCTGGAGGACCTCTCCCCCCATAGTCCCCCAAAAGGTCGGAGGGCTTTCCCCTCCTTGCCTCCCACGAGGCTGGAGGGGATCCCTCCCATAGCCCCCCGGAAGTTGAAGGGTCCCCCCGTGCCCCCCCAACACTGGTGGGGGGGTCCTGCTTGGAAACGTCCCCGAGCTCGGCAGCGCCCACGGGGGTCCCCGCGTGTCCCCCCAGCTCTGCCACAGCCGCGGCGGATGGAGGTGTCGAGGGAGGCGCTGCCGATTGACCTGCCCGACCCCAAATCCCCAATCCCAAATCCCCCAGAGCATCCTTGGGGGAACGGCGTCATCTAGTGGCGTTTTGGGGTAATGACACCCCTGTGCGGTGATGTCACCGTCGGGGCACGAGGGACAGGGATGGGGGTGGAGACGAAGGACTAGGGACTGGGGACAAGGAGCAGGGGACGAGGAACAGGGGACGAGGAACGTGGGACGGAGGACAAAGGCTAAGGGAGGGGGCCAGGCCCCAGTGCCGTAGCCGTGTGCCGGCCGCCGGCAGCGCTGCCCGTGGCACTGTCCCCTTGTGCCGTCACTCTTTCCAGTGACACGGCACAGGGGCACGGGGACATCGGGGTGGGGGACACAGGACATCCTGCGGGCCCCCCTAGCCTAGCCCACCCCACCCACGGGTTTCCTGGCACGGGTGGGAGCGGCGCGGTGGCTCCCGGTGACCTCAGCCGGGTCGGGGACGGGGACGATGGCTGTCACCGCCGCCACCCCTCCCGGCAGGGAAGTGGCGATGCTGCGGCTGCGGTCGCGTCCCCAGGGCCACCGCGGTGTCCCCGTCGCGGTCACCACGGGGATGGGACTGTCCCACGGCACAGCCGCTCTCTGGGTCCCGCCGTGACCTCCTGTCACGGGGAAGGGGTGTCCCATTCCATGGGGGTCCCATCCCATGGTGGGGGTTCGAGCCTCGAGGGCTCATCTCAGGGGGTGTCCTAAATTGGGGGTCCCATCCCGGCGGTTCCATCCCATGGAGGGTCCTAATTTGGGGTGGGGGCAGGAGAGAAGGGGATGCGGGGAAGGGGGGGGGAACACACACGACTCAGTTCTTCCCACGTGGGCGTGAGGGGGGTCAGCGGAAGGGGGGGACGCGACATGATGCTCCCACGTCGGTTTGGGGGTAAACTGCGGACTGGGGGCAGGGGCGTGGAGGGACTCGGTGCCCCCCGCGTGGGGTTTGGGAGTTATCTATGGGCGGGGAGGGAGACTCGACATAATACCCCACGTGGGCGTGGGGACTGCGGGTTTGGGGCGAGGGGGACGTTGCCGGTACTGGGGAGAGAGGCTGCAAATTTGGGGGGGGTGCGGTGCCCCCGCGTGGGCATGGGGGGGACACAACCGGAGAGGGAGGAGGACACACGGGTGTGCCCGCACGCCCCTCCCTCCCCTCACCTGCGCACGCAGGTACGGGGGGTTGGTGATGGGTGAAGGAGGGGGTGCGACCCCTTTAAAAGGGGGCGTGTCCGGGTGGTGCCAAGTCCCGCCCCCGCCCCGCCCGGCCCCGCCCCCCCGGAGCGCACCGGGCCCGGTGGGGCGGCAGCCGCAGCTACGGCGGCCGGTGCGGGACATGGCGCGGCGCCGCCACCGCCCGCTGCTGCTGCCGCCGCTCCTGCCGCCCCTCCCGGCGCTGCTGCTCGGGCTCGGCCCGGTGCTGCTCGGAGCCGCCGCCGCCTTCAACCTGGACCGCACCTTCCCCGTCCTCAAGGAGGGGGGCCCCGCCGGCGCCTTGTTCGGCTTCTCGGTGGCGCTGCACCGGCAGACGGAGCGGAGGGAGCGCAGCTTGTGAGCGCGGGGAGGGGAAGCCGGTGATGCGGGGAGGGGGGCATGGTGGGGGTGGTTGGGGGTCCCGTGTGGTACGGGAGAGAGGGGAGAGGTTTACCTGTGCGGTGAACCCCCCCCATAGGGGGAGGGTCCCCCGTGGGATGGGGGAGAGCGGGGAGGGGTCCCCGGCGGGGAAGGGTCTCCCGTGGGATGGGGGAGAGCGGGATGGGATCTCCCGGGGCAGTGTGGGGTGGGTGCGATGCCCGGTGGGATCGCGGTGGGGGAAGGCGAGAAGAGGTTTTACCTGTGGGGCGGGGATGTCTCCGTGAAGTGGGGGAGGGTTCAAGGGTAGAGGTGTCCCCCGTGGATCGAAGGGGTCCCCCGTGGGATGGGATGTGCGCGGCGGTTGAGACCCCCGTGCGCTGGGGAAGAACGAGGAGAGGTTTACTTGTGAGGTTTGTGGGGGGTCCCCCATAGGGGAAGGGTCCCCCGTGGGGTGGAGAGGAGTTGTGAGCGGTCCCTGTAAGGGTCTGGGTCGCCCGTGAGGTGGGGGAGAGCGGGGAGTGTCCCCCGTGGTGGGGGTGAGGGGTCCCCCGATGGAATGAGGGTCCCACGTGGAGTGGTGGGGGGTCCCCATGGAATGGAGAAGGGGGGGGGTTCCCATGGGAGTGGGAGGTCCCTGTGTGAGGGCAAAGGTCCCGATCCCGCCGCCGTGGGGGCGGGGGTGCACCTGGAGGAGGAGGGGGAGGTAGGAGCGGGGGCTCTGCGTGCCGGGAGAGGGGCGCCCGGGGGGCCCAGGTGCTGGGGTGGGAGTGGGGGGGACCCTCATGGCCCAGAGCCCAGGTGAAGAGGGGTCCGTACTCTACAGTGGCTCCTCGGGGGCTTGTCCCCCCCCAGTCCCCTGCTCGTGGCTTCTTTGCACCCCGTTAGTGGTGGGGTGACGC